>NC_056751.1:333338032-333350532 GCF_019279795.1 Protopterus annectens | reverse complement strand
ACTTGAAGCCCCATACCTGATATTGAACAGCTGGACACTCTGGGCACCATACTGATACTTAACAGCTGTATAGTCTGGGCACCATGTCTGATATTTAACAGCTGTAATCTCTGGGCACCATACCTTTTACTGAACAGCTGCACACTCTGGGCACCACACCTGATACTGAACAGCTGTACACTCTGGGCACCATACCTGATATTGAACAGCTGTACTCTCTGGGCAGCATACCTGATACTGAACAGCTGTACACTCAGGGCACCATACCTGATATTGAAATGCTGTACACTCTGGGCACCATACCTGATATTGAACAGCTTCACACTCTGGGCACTATACCTGATATTGAACAGCTGCACACTCTGAGCACCATACCTGATACTGAACAGCTGTCAACTCTGGGCACCATACCTGATATTGAACAGCTGCACACTCTGGGCACCATACCTGATACTGAACAGGTGGACACCCTGGGCACCATACCTGATACTCAACAGATGTACACTCTGGGCACCATACCTGATACTGAACAGGTGGACACTCGGGCACCATACCTGATACTGAACAGGTGGAAACTCTGAGCACCATACCTGATAATGAACAGGTAGACAATCAAGGCACCACACCTGATACTCAACAGCTGTACACTCAAGCACCATACCTGATACTGAACAACTGTTGACTCTGGGCACCATACCTGATATTAAACAGCTGTACACTCTGGGCACCATACCTCATACTGAACAGCTGTACACTCTGGGCACCATACCTGATATTGATCAGGTGGACACTCTGGTCACAACACCTGATATTGAAATGCTGTAGTCTCTGGGCAGCATACCTGATACTGAACAGCTGTACACTCAGGGCACCATACCTGATATTGAACAGCTGTACACTCTGGGCACCATACCTGATATTGAACAGCTGTACACTCTGGGCACCATACCTGATATTGAACAGCTGCACACTCTGGGCACCATACCTGATACTGAACAGGTGGACACTTGAAGCCACATACCTGATATTGAACAGCTGGACACTCTGGGCACCATACTGATACTTAACAGCTGTATAGTCTGGGTGCCATGTCTGATATTGAACAGCTGTACTCTCTGTTTTTTCCCCAAAACCCCCAAATTCCCCCCCCTTTTTTTTTTTTTTTTAAAAATTTTTAAAAAATTTTTTTAACTTTTAAAGGGGCCCCAACTTTTTTTTTTTTTAAAAATTAAATTTTTTAAAAAAAAAGGGGGGAAAACCGGGAACCCCCCGGGGGGCCCACCGGGAAAAAAAAGGGGGGTTTTGGGAAAAACCGTTTAAAAGGGCCCCTTTGGAAAAGGGAAAAAAGGGGAAAACCCCCCCCGGGAAAAAAAAGGGGGGAAACCCCAAAAAGGGGGGGGTTTTTT
Source organism: Protopterus annectens (assembly GCF_019279795.1). Taxonomy (NCBI): domain Eukaryota; kingdom Metazoa; phylum Chordata; order Ceratodontiformes; family Protopteridae; genus Protopterus; species Protopterus annectens. The sequence continues at coordinate 333,349,126 of NC_056751.1, read as the reverse complement.
TAAAACCAAAATTTAAACCCAACCCCCCCAAAAAGGGGGCACCCCCGGGCCCCCAAAATTTTGAAAAACCCCGGGGCAAAAACCGGCACCCCCCCCCCAAAAAAATTTTTTGGGGGTTTTGGGTTTTAAAAAATTTTGGGGTTTTGGGTTTGGGGGGGGCCCCCCCCCCAAAAAGGGCCCCCCAAAAAGGGGCCCTTTTTAAAAAAATTTTTTCGGGGAAAAAAACCCCAAAAAATTTTTAAAACCCTTTTGGGGGTTTTTGGGGCAGCCCCGGGCAAAAAGGGAAAAAATTTTTCCCCCCAAAACCGGGGAAAAAACCTTTTGGCCCCCCAAGGGGCACCCCCAAAAAAAATTAATTTCCCAAAATTTTAAACCATTTGGTTTTCCCAAAATTTTAAATTTTTTTTGGGGGTTTTTAAAAAGGGGGGGAAAACCCAAAACCCCGGGTTTAACGGCCCCCGGGAAAAAAAAAAAGGGGGGGGAAAACCGAAAAAGGTTTTAAAAAGGGGTTTGGGAAAACCTTTTTAAAACCCCCCTTTGGGTTTAAAGTTTAAAAAAACCCCCCAACCAAGGGGCCCCCGGGCCCCCCAAAAGGGGCACCCCCCAAAAAAAATTTTTGGGGCGGGGCCCCCAAAAAAGGGGAAAAAACCCCTTAAAAAAACCCCGGGAACGGGGAAAGGGGCACCCCCGGGCCCCCCAAAATTTGAACCCCAAGGGGGAAAAAAAAGGGGGAAACCTGAAAAGGGGGAAAAAAAACACCGGGGGCCCCCCCAAACCCCAAAAACCAAAAAAACCCCCCCCCCAAAAACCTGTTTTAAAAAAAATTTTTTCCAAAATTTTGGGGCCCCCGGGGCCCAAAAAAAAGGGGCCCGGGGAAAAAACCCCCCGGGGGGGGAAAAAAAAAAACCCCCCCGGGTAAAAAAAAAGGGTTTTTGGGGAAAAAAATTTCCCGGGGAAAACCGGGGAAAAAAAAAAAGGGGGGGGAAAAAAAAGGGAAAAAACCCGGGGAAAAAATTTCCCCGGGGGAAACCCCTTAAACCCAAAACCGGGGGGCCCCCCAAAAAAAAATTCCCCGGGTTTTTTTAAAAAAAAAGGGTTTCCGGGGAAAAAAAAAAAGGGCCCCCGGGGAAAAAAACCCCCCGGGCCCCCCCCCTTTTGAAAAAGGGCCCCCGGGGGGGAAAAAGGGCCCCCCCAAAAAAATTTAAAACCCCCCTTTTTTTAAAAATTTAAAAGGGGGGCCCCTTTAAAAAAAATTTTAAAGGGCCCGGGGTTTTTTAAATTTAAACCGGGGCCTTTTTTTTAAAAAAATTTTGGGGTTTTTAAAAAAAATTTTTTTTTTTTAAAAAAAAGGGGGGAAACCTCCCGGGCCCCTTTCCCCTTTAAATTTAAAGCCCTTTTAAAAAAATTTTTAAAGGGGGGAAAAACCCATTTTTTAAACTTTTTTAAAAAAAATTTTTAAAAACCCAAAAAACCCCCTTTTAAAAGGGAAAAAAACCCCCCCCCTAAAAGGGGGAAAAAAACCCCCCTTTGAAAAAAAAAAAAATTTTTTTTAAAAGGGGTTTTACCAAAAAATTAAAGGGGGGGGAAAAATTTTAAAAAGGGGGGAAAACCCTTTTTTTAAAAAAATTTTGGGCCCAAATTTTTTAAAACGGAAAGGGGGGGGCCCCCTTTTAAAAAATTCCCCTTTTGGGCCCAAAAATTTTTCCCTTTTGGGAAAATTGTTTTTTCCCCCAAAAAAAAATTTTGGGGGCCTTTTTAAATAAAAAACCCCTTCCCCCCAATCCCAAAAAAATTTGGGGGTTTTTCCCAATAAAAACCCCTTCCCAACCTATAAAAATTTTCCCCCCAATAAAAAAATTAAACCCAAACCCAAAAAGGGGGGGGCCCCCAAACCAAAAAAAAAGGGGGGAAATTTAAAAAAATTTTCCCGGGAATAAAAAAATTTTCCCCTTTTTAAAAAAAACCCCGGGCCCCTTTAAACCCAATTTAAAGGGAATTTGGGGAAAACCGGGGAAAGGGTCCCAAAAAAAAAACCCCCCGGGCCCCAAAAAAGTTTAAAGGGCCCCTTTTTTAAATTTAAATTTCCCCAAACCTGATACTGAACAGTTGTCAACTCTGGGCACCATACCTGATATTGAACAGCTGCACCGGGGGCCCAAAAATTTTTGGGGGGGGGGGGAAAAAAAATTTTTTAAAAGGGGTTTTTTTTTTTTCCCCCCCCCCCCTTTTTTAAAAAAACCCCTTTCCCCCCTAAAAGGGGAAAAACCCCCTTTTTTAAAAGGGGAAAAAAAATTTTTTAAAAAAAAAACCCAACCAAAAAAAAGGGGGGCCCCCCCAAAAAAAACCCAAAAATTTTTCCCAAAAAGGGGGGGCCCCCCCAACCAATTTGGAAGGGGGGCCCCCCCCCCAAAAACCCCTTTAAAAAAATTTTTTAAAAAAATTTCCCACCAATTTAAATTTTTGGGGGGAACCAAAACGGCCCTTTAAAAAATTTTTGGGGGGGGGAAAAAAAAATTTTTAAAAAGGGGAAAAAAAAATTTTTAAAAGGGGGGGGTTTTTTTTTTTAAAAAATTTTTTGGGGGGGGCCCAATTTGGGGGGGTTTTAAAAAATCCCTTAAAAAAACCCCCCCCACCAAAAAAAAAGGGGGGGGAAAAAAATTTTTTTTCCCCCCTTTTTTCCCAAAGGAAAAGGGGGTTTTGAAAAAAAAACCCCCCCCCCTTTTGAAAAATTTTGGGCCCAAAAAAAAAAACCTGGGCCCAAAAAAAATTTCCCCTTTCCCCAAAATTTTTAAAAACCCCCCTTTTGGGCCCCAAAAAAAATTTTTTGGGCCCAAAATTTTTAAAATTCCCCTTTTGGGGGAAAAAATTTTTTGGGGTTTCCCAACCCTTTTTAAAAAATTTCCCCCTTTATCCCAAAAAAATTTAAACCCCCCCAAAAATTTTCCCTTCCCCCTGAAAGGGGGGGGGTTTTTAAATTAAATTTTTCCCCCTTTTTTTTCTAAAAACCTTTTTCCCCCCCAAAACCCCTTTGGGGGGCCCCTTTTAACCCGGGGGGGTTTTTCTGAAAAAAAAAAACCCCCCCTTTTAAAAAAAAAACCCCCCCCCCTTTTGAAAAACCCCCCCCCCTTTTTGAAAAAAAAGGGGGGGCCCCCGATCCAAAAAAAATTCCCCAACCCAATAAAAAATTTTCCACCAAAAAAGGGGGGGGGGAAAAAAAAAACCCCCAACGGTTTTCGGAAAAACCGGGCCCAAAAAAAAAGGGGGCCCAACCGGGAAAAAAAAAACCCCGCCCAACCCCCAAAGGGGGAAAAAGTTTCCCCCCCCCGGGGGGAAAAAAAAAATTTTTTAAAATTTTTTAACCCCAAAACCCCCCCTTTAAAAATTTTTTCCCCCCCAAAAAAAATTTTTCCCCCCCCTTAAAAAAATTTTTCCCCCCCCCTTTAAACCATTTTTAAAAAATTTTTTTTTTAAAAAGGGGAAAAAACCCCCCCGGGGGGAATTTTAAAAAACCTGAAAAATTTTTTTGGGAGCCCGGGAAAAAAAACCCGGGCCCCGGGGAAAAAGGAAAAAAAAAGGGGGTTTTTTTCCCCCCCCCCAAAAAAAATTTTTTCCCCCTTAAACCCAAAGGGGGTTTTCCCCAAAAACCCCAAATTCCCAAAACCCCAAAAAAAATTTTTTGGGGCCCCCCCCAAAAAAAAAAAAACCCCCCAAACCTCCCCCCAACTTTTTTTTTTAAAAAAATTAAAATTTTTTTCCCCCATTTTTTTAAAAAAAACCCCCTTTTTTTTTCCCCCCCCCAAAAAAATTTTTTTTTAAAAATTTTTCCCCCCCAACCCCAAAAGGGGGGCCCCCCCAAAAAACCCCTTAGGGGGAAAAATTTTTGGGGGCCCCCCAAAAAAACCCCCCCTTTTTTTTCCCCTTTTAAAAAAAAAGGGCCCCCGGGGTTTTAAAAAAAATTGGGTTTTTTCCCCAATATTTGGAATTTTTTTTTTTAAAAAAATTTAAAAATTTTTTTGGGGGGGGAAAAACCCCAATTTTAAAAACCGGGGGGCCCCCCCAATTTTTTTCCCCCATATTAAAAACCCTTTTTTTTAAGGGGGGTTTTTTTAAAAACCAATTTTTTTTTTAAAAAAACTTTTTTTTTAAAAACCAATTTTTTTTCCCCCAAAAAAAAATTTTTTTTAAAAAACTTTTTTTTCCCCTTAACTTTTTTTTTCCCCCAAACATTTTCCCCCAAAAAACCCCCCAAATTTTTTTTTCCCCCAACCCCCCCCCTTTTTTTTCCCCCAAACTTTTTTTTTTTTCCCCCCCCAAAAAACCTTTTCCCCAATTGGGTTTTTTCCCCCCAACTTTTTTTTTCCCCCCACATTTGGGGGTTTAACCCCCCGGGCCCCCCCGGGGGGGAAAAAATTTTGGGTTTTAACCCCCCCCCCGGGAAACCGGGTTAAAAGGGGAAAAAGGAAAAATGTTTGGGGGAAAAATTTCCCCCCCCCTTTAAAAGGGCCCCCGGGAAAAAAAAAAGGGGGGGCCTTTCCGGAAACCCGGGGGGGGCCCAAAAAAGGGGGGGGGGAAAAAAAACCGGGAAAAAAAAAAGGGGGGGAAAACCCAAAAACCCCCTTTTCCCCAAAAAAAAACCCCCCCGGGGGGAAAACCCCCCAACCCCCGGCCCCCCCGGGCCCCCCCTTTTTTGGGGGAAAACCAAAAAACCCCCCCGGGGGGGGCCCCGGGCCAACCGGAAAAAGGGAAAACCAAAAAAAAAAAGGGGGGGCCCCCCCCGGGCCCTTTAAAGGGGAACTTTTTGGAAAACCGTCCCCCCCTTAAAATTTTAACCCGGGCCCCCTTTTTTTTTTAAAAAACCCCGGGCCCCCAAAAAATTAAAAAAGGGGCCCAACTTTTTTAAAAAATTGCCCCCAAAAAATTTTTTTTTAAAAAAGGGCCCCCAAATCCCAAAAAACCCTTCCTCCCCCCAAAAAATTTTAAAAAAAACCCCCAAAAAAACCCCAAAAAAAAACCCCCTTTAAAAAAAACCCGGGGTTTTTTTAAAAACCGTTTAAAGGGCCCCTTTCCCCAAGGGGTTTAAAGGGCCCCTTGGGCCCAAAGGTTAAAAGGGGGCCCCCCCCCTTTTTGAAGGGGGGGGGCCCAAAAAAAAAGGGGGGGCCCCGGGAAAAAAACCCCCCCCCTTTTTTAAAAAAAAAGGGGCCCCCCCCCCAAAAAAAACCCCCCGGGGCCCCAAAAAAAAAAAAAATTTTTTTTTTTTTTGGGGGGGGGGGTTTTTAAAAAAACCCCCCCCCCTAAAAAAAACCACCCCCCCAAAAAAAAGGGGGGTTTTTTTTTAAAAAAAGGGGTTTTGGGCCCAAATTTTAAACTTTTTTTTGGGGGAAAATTTTTTAAAGGGGGGGAAAAAAATTTTTAAACGCCCCCCCCCCCCTTTTTTAAACCTTTTTTGGGGCCCCTTTGTTAAAAAAAAAAAATTTTTAAAAAAACCCCCCCCCTTTTTTTTTTTGGGGGGGCCCCATCCTGATATTGAACAGCGGGACACTCTGGGCACCATCCCAAAAAAAAAAGGGGGGCCCCCCAAAAAAAAACCCCTGGGAAAATCCCTTTTTTAAAAAGGGGGGGGAAAAAAAAAAAAGGGGGGCCCCCTTTTTAAAGGGGGGGCCCCCCAAAAAAAAAGGGGGCCCAAAAAAAATTTTCCCTTTTGGGCCCAAAATTTTTTAAAATTCCCCTTTTGGGCCCTACCTATATTGAACAGCTGACACTCTGGGCACCATACCTGATACTGAAAGCTTAACTTTGGGCACCTTTCCTGATATTGAACAGCTGTACACTCTGGGAAACCATACCTGATATTGAACAGCTGACACTCTGGGAAACCTTCCTGATACTGAACAGTTGTAACCTGGGCACCATACCTGATATTAAACAGGGGGACACTCGGGGCCCCAAACCTGATATTAAAAACCTTTTCCCCCGGGCACCATAAAAAATTTGAAAAACTGTACACTCGGGCCCCCCCCCCGGGGGGGGAAAAAAAAAACCCCCGGGCCCCCCCAAAAACCCCCCTTTTTCCCCCCCAAAAAAAAGGGGCCCCTTTTCCCAAAAAAAAACCCCCTTCCCCAAAAAAAAGGGGGCCCCCCCCCCCAAAAAAAAAAAAGGGGGGGGAAAATTTTAAAAAAGGGGGGGCCCCCCTTTTGGGGGGGGAAAAAACCCCCCTTTTAAAGGGGGGGAAAAAAAAAAACCCCAAAATTGGGAAAACCCCCCAAAAAAAACCCCCCCCCCCAAAAAAACCCCCCCCCCCTTTTTTTTTGGGGTTTTTTTTTTTTTTCCCCCCCGGGGTTTTTAAAAAAACCCCCAAAAAATTTTTTTTTTGGGGGGGGGGTTTTTTTAAGGGAAAAAAAAACCCCCCCCCTTTTCCCGGCCCCGGGTTTTTTTAAAAAAACCCCCCCCTTTTCCCCCCCCCCAAAAAAAAAATTTTCCCCGGGGCCCCCAAAAAATTTTTAAAAAAACCCATTTTTTTTTTTCCCCTCTTTTTTTTTTTTGGGGCCCCCAAAAAATGGGGTTAAAAATTGGGAAAACCCTTTTTTTTTAAGTTTGGGAAATTTTAACGAAAAACCCCCCTTTTTGGGTTTCGGTTTTTTGGGAAAAATTTTTTTAAATTTTTTTTTTCTGGGGGAAATTTTTTTAAACCCCTTTTTTTCCCCGGGGTTTTTTTTTTTTTTCCCTTTTTGGGGGAAAAAAAAACCCCCCCAAAAAACCCCCAAATTTTTTAAAAGGGGAAAATTTAAAAACCCCCAAAAAAAAACCCCCGGGGCCCGGCTCGGGGGCCCCCCTTTTTTCCCCCCCCCCCCCAAAATTTTGGCCTTAAAAACCCCCCCCAAAAAAAAAAAAAAGGGGGGGAAAAACCCCCAAGGGGGTTCATTCCCCAAAAAAAAAATTTTTTTTTTCCCCCTTTTTTAAAGGGGGAAAAAAATTTTTGGGGGGGAAAAAAAAGGGCCCCTTTTTGGGGAAAATTTAAAAAAATTTTTAAAATTAAAACCCAAAAAAAATTTTTTTTCCCCCTTTTTAAAGGGGAAAAAAAGGGCCGGGGGGCCCTTTTGGGGGGGGGCCAAAAAAAATTTATTTTTTAAAACCGGGCCCAAATTTTTTTTTAAAAAACCCAAATTTTATTTGGGAAAAAAACCCCTTAAAAAAAAAAAAAAATTTTTTTTTGTTTTAAAAAAAATTTTCCTGGGTACCATACCTGATACTTAACAGCTGTCAACTCTGGGCACCATACCTGATTTTGAACAACTGTACACTCTGGGCGGACTACTTGATATCGAGCAGCTGTATACTCTGGGCACGATACCTGATATTGAACAGGTGGACACTCTGAACACCAAAAGTTTTTTATACATATAAAATTTCATTTTTATCTGTATTCACAAAAGTTCAAATGTTGTTGTTCCTATTTTTATGGAGATATTCCCTTAAGGAACAAATGGAACGGTTAATTAATTAATTGAGTGATTCATGACGTTTGGTTTGCTATTTAAGTATGGATGAATTAGTGTTTCAACAGACTCTGATGATACCAGTTTACTGGTGAAAGCGCTTAGTCTGTATGTACTTGTTGGAATAAAAGGATTTCATCATGCTGGTGCCTGCATCCTGAAAATTGCTGTTGTGGACACGTTCCACTCAGTTGTGGATCCTGGTTTGGCCTGGTTGGGTCTTTGCACTCACACTTATTTGGGTACATCTGGCATATACCTTGCTGACTACGCTGTTGGTAAATTGGTCAAGGTATATGGAGAAACCAAAACTCAGAGGAATGCCGTTGAGGTCAGTCCACGGACTCTGAACTGACTGTTCACTCTGCACTACTGATGTGTCACCCGGGCAAATAGTTACTCATTCCAACACCTACAGCATGTTTTAACAATAGTACGACGGTTACAAGAAGAGGAAACCAGCGTTAGGGCATTCACTTCAATGGTGCAACCCGTGTTCATGAACTGGGTTCTGGTTGGGCACCAAGTTTTGGAGAACAGAACGCCAATGATATCACTGAAAAGCAGCATTACCTTTCATTACGGAGCAGATTTACAAATATGAAAACTCTGATATAGCCATGCAACTTGATAATTCTTTCCTTACCAATCCAAGGAGATGAACAGGTCCCAGGCTGTGTGAAGCACCTATGGGGTAGAAACGGATCAGCCAAAGAACTGTTTGCTGTTTGATCAAACAGGTATGCAAATGCTGATATTATATCTGTAACAACAACATTAGATATCTATATTACGATGAAATCAATTCTACACACAAACATAACACGGACTTATTGTTTTGAATAAGAGTAATTTCGATAAAGTGATCAATAAAGTTGAAATGTTTGTGCACCATACTATAAACGAAATTAGTCAGAGACACTCATGAATATCAGAAGGCTAGCATACCCACAGGAAAAAGACTTGAGCTGAAATGGATGCCAAGGTTAACCACGGAGGGATAGAATTTGGTAGCATCAATACTGAGGAGGAGGATGTTGTTTTTAGAACAGTTACCACGTCAAAGACTTCTAAGCAGGAGCTCAAGAGCGATGGACAACCATTCACTGAAGAGGAATCGCGTTATTAATGGACATGTTTTGCCAAAATGACTTAGTTGTTGATTTCAATATACTTTTGGACTGTACTCTGTATTGATAACAGTATGGTTGATAGTTGTATGAATGAAGTATGTTTGGGTAGTGAGAAATGCAATCACGACTTTGTTGCACCTTCAGGGATGATTTCAAACACTTGATTACTTTAAATGTTATTGAGCTCATGATGAGAACATCTGATTACATCCCAAGTGTCAATTCTGGGTTTTGATAACAGCTGAACTTGGAACTGATATAGAAACCAGTGCAGGTGTATCACCTAAGCAGTTATGTTCCACCGAAGAGGTAGGGGAGCCTATAATGAAATGTGAAGTATTAAAAAATGGGGAGTTTATGATATATAATTATACTGACATGGACATTGGTAAGGTCCATTTTGAATTATTCAGTAAAGGGACTAGTTTTGTCCAAGTTACAGATTAGATATAACCCAGTTATTGGTGAACTTAAAGCTTTACACAAGAAAGTTAAATTTGCACCTGTATTTTTCAAACCTAGGTGTGAGGCTAGTAAACCCCTGCTTCTCATCTGGTGTAGCAGTGATGAAGAGAAAAAGTATTTTTATGCCCCCACAAATGCTGACATCAACATCTGAACAAATGGTTGAGCGTGATTTTGTAGACTATGTGCACAACAAAACATATACAAGACAATTTAACTTGGAGAGAGAAAGGTTATCAATGATCTATGGTGACCAATGAGTATAGATGCATGCCTGATAAGGTGGGATGTCATCATGAGCAAAATGGATTACAATGGGGCCATGATGAAAATGTTGAGATGAAGGTACATATACTGAGTATCAAGACATGAAATAAATAGGACATAAGATTGATTTGTATCTCTGGATGCAATTTACCAACTATTAATGAGGATGAATTTGATTTCTGAGTGTCAAATTTCCCAAATACCTGTATTTGGAACGAAGGTCCATAGGGTCTTGAACATCTTTCATTCAGATCCATTGTGTCGGCAAAAGGCTCTAAGACAGAACCTATGGCAGCCTTTGTGGCACCAACTTTGTGAAAGCAGTTACAGATGCATACACATTATTAAAGACTCCTGGCACTGCCTGAGAGATTAGAGCATAAGTGAAATGGATGTGAAACCTATGGCACCATAGATGTAGTGAATCTCTTATCAACTATCCCATGCGAGGGTTTGGAATTATTCCAGGATAGTTTAGAATAGTAAAAGTGACTTGGGCTCAATATTTGTTTGATTTTGAGATTCATTTTGACAAGTAACTCTAATATTCAAGGAGAAACTTACCAACAGACCAATGTGATGGCACCTTGTGCCTGATCTTTAACTGGTCCTGTAGCATGGAAAAGAGTTTTATCTTATCATCAGTGGAGCACATAGTATATACAGCAGGTTTTGGACCATCCTAATTCTGAAGGGCACAGAAGATGAAGTTATTGATTTTATGACATACATTAATCAAACTACAGAGTAGGTTTACATACACATGGAATGTGACATGTTAACTACTTGGACATTTGCATTTCAAACATGAAGGTAAGCTTGTAGTAACATTTTGAACAGTTTTCCAACTCAATGTACACTTCACTAGCTGCACCTTCCATCAGAGGAATGTGATTAAAGGGCAAATGGTCCGACTTTCTAGGTTGGTCATACTGAAATGTTTGAAGGAGATGTACACCTGATAGGACTATTCATTGAGCAGCATATCCCTGAACTTACTGCTTAAAACAAAGAAGGAAATCTATAGGAAAAGAAGGCATTGTATCCTATATTAGAGGGTCTGGACAATATGGCACTAATGCAGGGAAAACAAGGGTGGACATTGGGGGACATCTTACCTGTGTTGAAGTCGACATGGCAAATGAATTTTGCAATAGTGTGGATTATGGAATCATTGCATTAATGAACAAACAGAAATTGTTGGATACCCCAAAATTGTCTTTAGTCGAGGGAGTAACATCAAAAACATGTTGGAAAGGGAGAACAATGGTTATAATAGATCTAGGATGAGCAAATGTGGAAACTGTAGTGCCTGTAGATTTATTGCTGAAGGAAGTTACACATGTGTGGGTGGTTTGGACGTACATTGGCATGTCTTGGCATACTGTAACACAAGGAATTGTGATTTAGCATCATGTGCTTCTTGTGATGCCTACTACATTGATGACTACCATAAGTTACGGAAAGAATTTGTGAACATATTAGATGTATAAGAACAGGATGTGCATAATGCTTATATATTGAACAGTGGAGTATGTACCAACTTTACTAAATTCTTTTCATTATTGATAGGTGATGCCTTACTCTGGGACATCAGCAATAGGGTGAGTTGAATCTGAGTGGCAGATGAGATTAAATGCCACCAGATTCCTGGCAAATGACACATTTCTTTAAAACCACATCTTAAATTAAGAGCCAGCATAATATAATGCCAAGTTGTCATGGTACCAATACCC
>NC_056751.1:333248850-333337532 GCF_019279795.1 Protopterus annectens | reverse complement strand
GGAAGGTGGACATATTAGATAAACTTCTTTTAAATAGACAAATGACGATGGAAGAACATTTTATGGAGGTCGTGTCCAAAGATTCAGACAATATTTGGTATACCAAAACTCCATAAGGACTTAGCCAACCCCCCCCCCCCACCAGACCAATAGTGGATGAAAAAGCATCCAAAACTTAGTTTATTGCTAAATTTTTAGATACACTACTTAAAACTATTCTCAATAACTGACAATGGATTGTTAAAGACTCATGGGATTTGTTGAGAAAAATCAACAAGAACATGTATAATGATGGGTTGATTTTTGTTACAATAGATGTAAGGGATTTATTTTCTGTAATCCCTCATGACACATGAATTGAGTGGTTTTACACCTCTCTCTGTCAACATACACATTTCACCCATGACCGTTATTCTCACCATTAGAACTCTCATGGAATTAGTACTAGATACTAATATAATTGCTTTTGAAGAGCAGTTATTCAAGCAATGCAAAGGGGTTGCTATGGGGGGCCATTTGTGCCCCTATTTTTGCTAATATTGTGCTAGCATTTTGGGAAACAGAATTTATCTTCACTAGCCCTTTTGTCAAACATTGGAACTACTATGGACGTTATTTGGACGACATAGTAATTTCTATGGAATGGCAGTGAGGAGGAACTGAATAAATTCTTGGCTTTCATTAAAGATAGTACTGATTTTCTAGATTTCTCCCACACAATAACCTATGATGAGACAAATTATTTGGACATTACTATCAGCAAAAACAGAGTGGAGAACTGTTTTAAAACTATTTTTAGAAAACCCACCTATTCGCATACCCTTTTGCATTTTAGCAGTTTTCATCCATTGCACCAAAAAAAGGTAGCTGGTAAAAGGATAGGGGGTTAGAGTAGCAAGGATGGTCTCTGATTATGAAGATTTTTTTAAATCAAATTCAAGTTCTTAAAGGGATGCTTACAAGAAGAGGTTACCCCAATGTTTTGTGGATGAAATTTTACAGGAGGTTGTCACCAAGAAGGAGGGGGGGTATTTTTTTCCCATTACTTGGAAAAGTTGTTTTACAGGAAAGATGAGTCCAGGTTTGAGACTAATTTATTTAATAAATCAGCAATTTTTAAATACAATATGCAATTCATGGGCATCAGTCAAATAATTCAACGTAACTGGAATTTGCTTAATACTAGTAAAGATTACTTAGATTTAGTGGGGACACTGCCTAATATTGTATACAAGGACACCAGATTTAAAAACATGCTTGAAAGATCACAGCAAATTTACCGGGTGGAATTTATAAGTGTGGTTTTTGTCTCCAATGTCAATATATTATAGAAGGCACTGAGATTCGTATACCTAATTATGGTAAACATATCCACAAAGAAATGTTCCTGTAGTAGCAAGACAGTTGTTTATTTAGCCCTCTGTACCCAGTGTCCAAGTTTCTATATAGGGAAGACCATTAATGCCCTTAGAAGTAGAGTTCATCAGCACTTTTATGACATTAAGAAACAGGATTTGAAGAATGTTTTGGCAGTACGTTATAAATAATGAGGGACATCGTTTTAAGTTTACAGCATTAGAACAAGTAACATTGGGTGATAGAGGTGGGCCACTGAATGACTATTTGGAATTAAAGTGGCACTTGAGAACCAATGCCATGCAACAACCCAGTCTAAATAGTAGACTATCTATACGTTCTATCCTCAGACTAAAAACTGAAGGATATATGTAAATACATAAGTAAACATCACCTACATTGTATTTTCGAAGGTTTTTAAAGATTTTAAAGTAATTACGTTTCTATATGTAATTTAATGATTTTTGTAATTTAAACATGAATTTTACAGTTGCACATGTTATGTACTACATGTATTTATGTGGTACTTGTATTTTGAGAGCTGTATTCCTTTAAGTTAATTTTCAGTGATGCAATTTATCAATTATGTTAAGTAGGGGTAAGGATGTATATATAGGGTCCGCTTTTTGCAATTATTTCATTCTGAAGATTTAGAAAATGAAAGCGCTTAAACTACACTTTTGTGGATTCTGGTATGCTTCATCCAGTTTGTTTTTGGGTTTCTACTACGTTTTGGTGGTTTTTGGCTGATTTTAGAAGTCCTTTAAGGATAAGTTTATTTCTGCAGTCAACTAGTGCCCAATGGCTAAAACTGACAAATGGCAGTGTCTTTCTGCAAATGTACTACCTCTAAACAATAAACAGTGTGCCCGTCTGAGTTAGGAAGCTTTCAGTCACATTTGACACCTTTTGAAGCTAGTAAGTTCCTTTAACTCGCTTGTCTGCCATAACAAAGATCACACACACGCACGGAGAAGGCTGAAAAACTAGTTTTTTTTTTTTGGTAAACAGCGAAAAAGGAAAGTAGTACCAACAATAGTACTTAAATACCAGTAAGGGTAAAGGGAAAAGTACCAATGATGGTACAAAGAAACTACTGAAATGGTAGATTACTGAAAGGGTCACATGCACACAAGACAAGCTATACAATAGGAGTGGGTAGTTGAAAATGGAAAGGTAAAGATAAATGAAGAAAGATATCAGAAACTTAAAAGTTTTAGAAAAATTAGCTGCTGCTCAAGAGCTCAGAGGAGAGAACATGTCTGGCACTTGAAGCAGCAAACGAGATCTGGGGTAATCTTGTGAGGAGCATTATGAATAGAGCTTTGTTTGAGAGTTTTTGGAAGGTGCGAGCTGGAATAACAGCAAAGTTGGAATTGAACCCACGGTCAAGGATAAGGTGAAGATTGACATCAGACTTAAGGTTATTGCTGTAGAACCTACAGCCCAAAGGACAAGTCAGGCTGGAGGAGAAGGGTAAACAAGGATGTGCTGTACCCAAAACTTGATTGTCTAAACGTTGAAAAGGACAGGCTGTAGAGGAGATTTGGAGATATTGACAAATGCCTGGCATTTGGCAAAGTTGGAGCAAACAGTCCCTGGATTGCTCTAGGAAATGCTTGGTTGGGATGGTGAAGAACCAGTCGTCCTGATATTGACACATTCATATCCTAACAATCTTAAGTGAGCTGCTACCACTGCTATACACTTAGCAACCCTCGAGCTGGGGTGAGACCAAAGGGTAGGGCTCTGAACTGATGGTGACTGGTCCTCAGACAAAAGTTCAGAAATCTTTGGGATTGTCTGTTCATCCTGATATGATAGTACATGTCCTGAAAATTAACTGAGCACATCTAATCATTCATGGGTAGAAAAGGTAGAATGGACTGAACCATGACCATTCAGAACTGAACTTCTTCAGAAACTGGTTTAGTTTGCTTAAATCCAGAATAGAGCTCAGGTCTCTGGTAGTCTTTGGTACTAAAGAACCTTGAGTAAGTTCCACATCTTCTTCAGTCTGGGGTGACCTCATGGATGACTCTGGTCTATCAGCTTTTGAATCTCTTGAGCTGCAGCTTCTCTCTGACTGGGTAGGATGTCAGGAAGCTTTCTTTTGGTTGGGGGAAAATGGGAAAATTGTATGAAATATCCTCTGGACATAATTTCTAGAACTCAAGAATCTTTTATGGAAGCCCAGGCATCTGGGTGCGAAGATGAGCACCCTCCCGACTGCCTCCATATTTGGGCAGTCAGGCAAACTTTCAGAAGTGCTGGAAGAGTTTTGTTCAAAAAGGAATCTCATAAATCCCAATTCTGTGGGCCTCCCCTGCTGAGAGTATGTTACCTTCCATTTGACCCCCCCCCCACCTCTGGAGTCGTTATCCCAGTGTGAATCCTGGAAAGGTCCCTGGGACTTTTAGAACCACATTTTCTTGTCTCCTCTGATTACAGGAAAAGGATCACTGAGAGGTAGAAAATCATAGCCTTATGGCGGTCAGGGTCTTTCCATCTTGTTCATTTTGAGAAAGCATTTCTTTCACAGTAGGACCAAACAAAGATGTTCCATCAAAAGCAGCATTGATGAAAGAAGACTTGAAATGCTCTGCAAAGTTGCATAAATGCATACAGACATGTACAGTGGATATAAAAAGTGTACACATCCCTGGTAAAATGCCAGATCTGTGTGATATAAAAAATGAGACCACAATAAATCATTTCAAAACTTCTCCCACCTTTAATGTGACCTATAACCTGCACAATTCAATTGAAAAACAAAGAAATCTGTTAGGGAAAAAATATAAAAAATAAAAAGCGTACAATAAACTGGTTGCATATGTGTGCACACCCTTAAACTAATACTTTGTTGAAGCACCCTTTTGACACCTGCCATCAAAGAGACTGATTAAACCCAAATAAAGTTCAGCTGTCCTAGTAGGATTTTCCTGACATTTACTCAGTTGCCTGCTACAGCAAAAGCCATGGTTCGCAGAGAGCTTACAAAGTATCAAAAAGTTCTCATTGTTGAAATGCATCAGTCAAAAGGGTACAAAAAATTTCCACAGCATTGGATATACCATGGAACATAGGGATGACAGTCATCAAAAAGCGGAGAAAATATGGGACAACAGTGACGTTGCAAAGAACTGGACATCCCTCCAAAACTGATGAATAGAGATGAAAACTGGTCAGGGAGGCTGCCAACAGACCTGCAGCGACACTGAAGGAGCTGCAGGAATTTCTGGCAAGTGCTGGCTGTGTACTACATGTGACAATCTCCTGTATTCTCCATAAGTCTGGACTATGGGGTAGGGTTGCAAGACAGAAGCCTTTTCTTACACACAAAAACATCAAGGCCTGGCTAAAATTTGGGTTTGCAAAACAATACATCAAGTCTCCCCCTAAAGCATGTGGGAAAATGAGTTATGGTCTGATGAGACCAAGGTTTAACTTTTTGACCACAATTCCAAGAGGTACATTTGGTGCAAAAAACACTTTGCATCACCAAAAGAACACCATCCCCACAGTGAAGCATGGTGGTGGTAGTATCATGCTTTGTGGTTGCTTTTCTTCAGCTGGAACTGGGGCTTTAGTCAAGGTGGAGGGAATTATGAACAGTTCCAAATTATCAGTTACTTTTGGCCCAAAACATTCAGGTGTCTGCTAGAAAGCTGAAGTTTTGGAATGACCCAGCCAGAGCCCAGACCTAAATCCAGCAGAAAATCTGTGAGGTGACCTGAAGAGGGCTGTGCACAAGAGATGCCCTTGCAATCTGACAGATTTGGAATGCTTCTGCAAGAGAGAGTGGGCAAATATTGCCAAGTCAAGATGTGCCATGCTGATAAACTCTTACCTAAGAAGGCTGAATGCTGTCATTCAAAGGGGATCCAGTATCTGTCTGCCTGGGATGACATAATTGACAGACCATGATGCTTTGCCAGAGATGGTCTGCACCTATCGCCCCTGGGATTCAGGTTACTGGCTAAGGCTCTTACCACCCCTATAGTGCCTTTTTTAGGCAAACTTCAAAGGACAAAACCTCCACCATAACAGGTACAAGCATGCAAAATCTGAAGGTAATGCTACTCAATGCTAGAAGTCTAAACCTCAAAATGCACTCTCTCGAGGCACTCCTAAAAATGGAGAACATCGATATCTGTGCAGTAACTGAGACCTGGTTAAAGGCTCCAGAGAGCACCCCTGCAATACCAGGCTACAACTCTTATCACACTTTTCAGCCAACAAACCAGGACCAAAACACTAAAGGTGGAGGAGTGTCAATATTCACCAAGGATATTCACACCACCAGGCTAGTTGGCCAACACAATGTGTCTGAAATTCTCCAAGTGCAACTAACACTAGGTAAGACTGCAATCCAAATTGTAGCTTGCTACAGATCCCCCACCATACCCCAAGATTCTCACTACACCTTTCTAAACATACTGGAAAATATAAAGATAGAACCAAACACCCTAATACTGGGTGATTTTAACTACCCTGCCATTAACTGGGAAAACTACTCATGTCCCAACACCTTTGCGCAACGGTTCTTGGAATTCATAAATTCCAACACCCTGGATAGACCTGGTCATTACCAACATGGGAAATCAATGCTCCATACCTATGGTCAACCCCCTCGTTAGTCAGGTCTGACCATAAGCTAATCACCCTTAACATCCACATCCCACCCCCACCCCCCCAGTAAAGAAGCCACCATAAAAAACTTATCCAAAGCCAACTTCATGCTACTCAAGTCAGAAGTGACAAACTTCATGACACCCATGCAGACGGGAACTGTAAGTTCAACTGCTGAATCCTACACTAAGGCACTGTACGAGCACATCCACTCATGCATGAATCGTGCCATCCCAAATAGAACCAAAATGCTCTCATCCAAAAAAAGGAAGCCAATCTGGTGGTCCCCTGCCATAAACAAACTTTACAACAAAAGGAAGAAACTTTTGCAGAAAAGAAGAAAATCCCAGGATGCAAAAAACTCCCTTACTAGCCTCATAAAATCCTCCAAAGCTAGTTACGAAAATAAAATTGCCAAAGATTCCAAAGACAACCACAAAGCATTCTATAACTATGTCAAGAATCTAAATGGCAATGCTCAGATCTGCTCTGAGCTAAAACAGAATGGCATTAAATATACTGATTCGAAGGATATTGCCAATATCCTGGCAGATCGATTCAGTGCCAACTTCACCCCCCTCTCACCCCCTAAATGGCCCATCTCAATACCGGAAGATTGCCAAATTCCAGTAATAACGGCCACACAGGTACAAAACGCACTCTCTAAAGTCAAGAATACAGCATCCATGGGACCAGATGACATCCCGGGCTGTGTACTACATGAACTACAATATGAACTGGCACCTCACCTAAGTGTCATGTTTAATCATAGCCTCACCTCAGGTTTCATGCCCACTGAGTGGCACAGAGCTACAGTTATCCTAATCCACAAGGGGGGATCCACCTTGGATCCCGGAAACTACCGTCCCATCAGTCTGACAAGCCTTATCTGCAAGGCCATGGAGCGTATTATCATGGAACTTATAAACAAAGACATTGGCAACCTTCAAACACTGGACCCCACCCAGTTTGGGTTTGTGAAGGGCCGATCTTGTCTCCTAAACCGGATTGACTTCTTTGAATCCATCTCCAGAGCCATGGACAAGGGTAAGGTGGTCCACACAGCCTATCTAGACCTTGCCAAGGCTTTTGACACCATCCCCCACTCTGGAATCATAGATAAACTTACTAAGTTGGGCATTAATCCCTGTGTCACCCAATGGGTTGCTAAATGGCTTACTGACAGAACCCACACTGTAAAAGTAGCAGACTCCAAATCCAGCTCCAGACAAGTGGAGTACCTCAGGGTTCAGTCCTGGGGCCGCTCTTGTTTGGCATCTACTTCTCTGAAGTACAGGTCAACACTAAGGGACTCTGGCTAACAAAGTTTGCAGATGACTGCAAACTGGGAGCCATTATTGAATCCCCAAATGATGTGGATACTCTACAAAAGGGCCTTACAGAAACAGATGCTTGGTGCCAGAGCCATGGGCTCAAGCTCAATGCCAAGAAATGTATTGTTATCCCCTTTGGGAAAAAACATGTATCCATGAATTACCATATAGGTGGCAGTACACTAAACACAGAAAGTGTGATAAGAGACTTAGGGACACAGGTGGACAGTGGTCTCACCTTCGATAACCACATCGCCACAACAGTCAGGAAATCCTTCTTTGTGGCACACCTCATCACGAAGGGCTTTTCATCCAGAAAAAAGGAGGTCATTGTCCCACTGTACTCATCCCTCATTAGACCCATTATAGAATACAACGCCCCATTTGGTATGTACCTCTCAAGACATCTGCAACAACTGGAAAGGCCTCAGAAATACCTCACTAAAAGAATCACAGGCCTAAAGCAGATGCCCTACGCTAACCGCCTTAAAAAACACCAGCTATACTCTGTCGCATATCGTCTACTCAGAGGCGATCTCTGCTTAACATACAAGGCCATGTCAAACCCAGAGCTGTTGGACATGCTACACTTAAAGAAATCCCAATCCCTCAGAGCTACACGCTCTAGGGATCTAAACCTTGTCATCACAATAAACAAAACATACTGGAGGGATAGGTTCCTGACCCAGAGACTCCCCACACTCTGGAATAGATTGCCCATACATGTAAAGCAGAGTGCCTCTTTGGACCTCTTCAAGAGGAACCTTGACGATTGGATGGGAGAAAGGAAATTCACCCCAGGGATCACGTCAGTCACCCTGCTAGACAGGGGTCCAGGAAAGTAAATAATGTGGGAAGAAATAGCCAGGGAATTGTTATGGCTAGGCTTGTATAGGCCCTAGGGCTGATAGCCTAGTACCAACCTATGAACCTATGTAATTAAATCAAGTTGCTTCAACAAAGTTTTAGTTTAAGCGTGTGCACACTTATGCAACCAGCTTATTGCGTGTTTATTTTTATTTTTTCCCATAACAGATAATTGAGTTATATAGGTTATAGGTCACATTAAAGGTGGGAAAAGTTTTGAAATTATTGTGGTCTCATTTTTTTATATCTCAAAAACCTGGCATTTTAACAGGGGTGTGTGCACTTTTTATATCCACTGTACAACAGCTAAACCTAACTGACGGGCCCATGAGGCACACTCCACAGAATGACATATCCTCATGGCCGCACTGGAAATAGAGGGGCCAACTGTGAACAGGACCTCTTGTAATCCTGAATGGACATGGACTCCAAGAGGGATTTGGAGAGTTCCTTGGACAAATCCCACTGTAGTCTTGTGAAGTGTGCTAAGTAATTAAGAGACCTCAAGGCAAAGGTCACTGAAGCAAAAATGCACTTTCCAAGTCTGTCCAATGCCCTGAACACTTAGGTGGATAGACTGAGGAACTCTATTCTACCAGCTCCTTTTTAATGGCTGCCATCAACAGGGACTCCTTTGCTCCAATGTAATCTATCCTTTGGTGGTGCTAAAATTTAATCTGAGTGTTGGGGTATAGGTTCAACAGAATACAGCTTCTACCATGCCCGGCGAGAGATTAAATTGCTCATCCACCAGGGGAGTCACCCAAGATGTAGATGGGCCAGACGCAAAAGCTTCCAGGAAACAGACTCCTCTGAAGAGGGAGTATCTGAAAACCATCCATCTTTTTGTTTAAGGAACTCTAGGATGTCTCTGAAGGAAGTCATCCAGTGGAGATCTGGGGATCCATCCTCTGCATCGAAGTCCTTATCTTCAGTAAGAGATTCCATGGGGGAATATATGTGCCTCCTTTGAAACGTTCAGAGAACTTCTTCCGTGGGATAGCCTGGAGAGATATCCAAACAGAGAAGTTCTTCAATGGAGGACAGTGTGGATGCTAGCTGGTACTGGCTGCCCCTGTGGAGTAGGTTTGAGAGGATCACAGTTTGGATCAGAGGGAGGAAGAGATGTAGAATCCATGGGAGAGAGAGAGTGGGTTGAATCTCTCAGTCAAGGGAAAGCCCTCTCCACCATTTGAAAGGCAGACAGACTGGGAGAAGCCGTGGCTGGCTGCATCAGAGCCGAAACGAGGAAGTCAGACCAAAACTGTTCAATGCTGAAGATCCAAGATGCAAGGATGGCTCTGACCACATCGGATTAGCACCCAGGCCCCAGATCTGACACCAATAATTTGGCTGTGAGACTCATCCTGATCCAAAGGAACCAGAGCAGAACTAGTCAGGGAGGCTAAGTCGAAGACCTAATAGTTTTCAGATCCAATGCCAACACTCTCAGGGCTCACTGATCTGATGGCTAAGAAACCATGGGATTGATTGGAGAGGGCGAGATCACTATGTGAGAAGTGGACGGGGTGGTTCTCAGATGGGATATGGAACTGAAATAACCTCCATCTGAATCTGAGCTCTGAGGGATTTCCTCATCATCCTATCCAGATTGGGCTCTGACAGACTTCTGCAAGACCTAGCTGAAGAGATCAATGAGGCCTTGACTCTCTCCTTGCATCCCCTGGAGAAAAGGGGAATGGAGCAGAGGAGAAACCATTTCAATGGTGAACCCAGGAGAGAAGGTTCGAGGAGGCTTACAGAGCAGTGACCTGAGTGTGGGGGATCACAATGCTTTCTCTTAGGATCAAAAGTCGTCGGATCATAAGTTTTTTGAGGAGGCTCAGAAAATGATGTTGATGTGGTAGCCTTCAGAGAACAAGTAGGGGATCTCTTAATAGGCTCCTTCGAATACAAAGATTTTTCAGATTTACTGGAGGTTGAGCCCCTGAAGAGGAGAAGGCAGCAGCAACATCCACTTGAATACTAATTTATTTCACCTATCACTCACAGCAAGAGGTTCGCTGGTTCGATTCTCGGCTGGGCACCTTCTGTGCAGAGTCTTCATGTTCTCCTTGCAGTCACTTGGGTTTCCTCTGGGTGCTCCTGTTTCCTCCCACATTCCAAAGACATGCAGTAGGTGGACTGGACACTAAATGGGCAGTGTGTGAGAAGTGGTATGGATGAACTACAGCAGCAAGGCTAGCCACCCGGCCGTGTAAACCTTGGCTTGAGATGAAAGTCACTATTGGTGACACCACGACCCCATGTGTAAAATGGGAAAAGGGGTTGAAGATGGATGGCTGGACTAAGTGCCCTAGAGTTAAAGGCAGCACAAATTAAGTTGTCCATATTAAAATGCAATTTTCCAAGGCAATAGATGCACTCCCTGGGGGCATCAGAATTGGGAATTTTATGCCCAGAGAAGTGCACTTCTTAAAGCATGTAGGTTTTTCTTTAAGAAAAAAACTGTAGACCTTGAAAGGGGCAAAACAGGAAGAAAAAAAACTTTTTTGGGGGGTATATAAGCAAACTACCAGCAATGGTAGTAGAAAAATACCCTCTAATTGGTAGAAAAATTAATGGAGAGAGCAAAGTACCAACTATGGCATGGCAGATACTTAAACAGAACAAGGTCCACTTCTAATATAAAGGGGATATTCAAAAAGATTTCTACCGTCTCTGTGATGGAGTCAGTTCACATGATTTCAAAGTAAATGCTTTCAGGACAACCTCAAAGTTACTTGAAACTCAACAAGAACTTTCCATAAACCTTTGCCATTATTTTCTCTTGACATATCCCCAGTACAAATGGTAGAATACAAGCACCTAGGACTAATCTTTAATCCTACAATCATATTAGCAGAAGTAAAAACTAACACCCAACTCAGAGTTGCATACTCTACAGCCCATCATTTCACCCCAAAAACTAGGTGTGCCTTAGCCAAATGTCTTCATTTCCAGACTTGAATACACCCTTAATACCCTACAGCTGACAACAAGCACAATAGCCATCCAAAACTCTAAACATCTGTAGATTTACACATACAAGCCTAAGGAACAACCACCACTTTAACTCCCTACAAAATGGCACTCTATCACTGCCAGAGTAAATACCTACTGTCCACTCTCTCAAATTTTTCTACAGCAGATACCATACCATCTTTAGCAAACAAATCAAATATTAACTCATCTCCTTAATGTTGGGACCAGTCTATCACCACCCCCTCATTTCACTGAACACCCATCAAACTAGCCTTAGGGCAAAGTATTTCGGTTCCTGCCAACTGGAATAGTCTCAGTTGATATCTGACTCCGTTGACTACAACAAATTATGACTTTGCCTAAAGAATCTTGAAAATTACGAATGCAACTGCTTTAGGAACATGGGCCAAAAAAAAGAAGTTATGTACTTACCATAAAGTTACATCTGTGTTGTTAATTTTCATTCCACCTCGACTGATTGGGTCAGATCCAGCTCAGTCGCTTGTAAAAGCTTGTGGCAATCCAAAACTCTGGAGCTTCTCCCTTACCCACAATGCACCCTCCCCCATTACCTCAAATCTTGTTTGCAAGCACTTAAGACATACTCTTGTAATTTATACCTATAATGTATATAGTATGGTGTATAATTTGGATGAGAAGAATGTCTCAGAGAGGAAGGGGCAATGCTACCTCTGGAGCTGATAAGGACATAAGGATGTAACCCAATAGTTAGACCCTCTCGCTCTTCTAGAATAAAGCTAAAAAAAGGTTGGTGATTGGTGGAAGGGGAGTCAAGGAGGAATGAAAATCAACACAGACAGAATGTTATGGTAAGCAGATTACTATCTGATGTCAATTTTCATTCCATCCTCGATTAATGGGACAGAGTCCCCAGCTACTTAGAACTCTGGGTAGACTCAAGGAAGGAGCTTTCTGAGCACCACTGATCCAAAAGATGCTCTACCTCTGGACACCAAATCCAGCTTATGAGAGATAAAGGTGAGGGGAAGCCCACGTTACTGCTGAACAATTATCCATGGAAATTCTTGAGTGGAAAACTGCAGAAGTAGCTCTGGTAGAATGAGCCCGTACTTTGTAAGGCAAAGCCATTCTGGACTTGATATCGATTGAAGGGTCACCAGCTGTGTAGTGACAGTCCTTCACCTCCTCAGACACGGTTCCTGACTTGTTATAAATAAAGGAGATAAAGTCAAGTAAGCCATTTAGCCACGGCAGCTTTAGATACAGGAGTGCCCAACTTCAATCCAGCAAATGATACACACTAAGTTTTTCTGATACCTATTGTCCTATGAAGATAGAAACAATTGCCTATGCACGTCTATTAAGTGTAGCAAATATTCTCCTTTGTTGGAAATGTTCGGAAAGAATACATACATTGATGTGGACCTGTGATACTACCTTGGGCAAAAAGGATGCATTAAGTTAGTAAGAATACTCTATCCTTACAAAAAATGAGATATGGAGGTTTCACTGACAATACCTGAATTTATGAAATTCATCTGGTGGTGGTGATGGCATCTAAAAATAAGGTCTTCCAAGACAAAAAATTTAGGTCACAATCATGGGCAGACTCAAAGGGTGGTAGAATCAATGAGTGCAGTGCCAAATTGAGATGCCATGGTGGCGAGGGATCTTTAAAAGGGGGGTTTGAAAAGAACTGTACTGCACAAAAAGGCATTAAATGTTTGTGAAAGGCTAGTAAGAGGCCATCAAATCTGTTGTGGAAATTAGAAACTGATGCTAATTGGACACTCACTGTTGAACTGGCCCCTTGGTTGAAAAGCAGTGTCAAGAAGTCCAACACAATTAACTGGTGCCGAGAAGGGATGGATATGCTTTTGAATAGTCCAATGTACAAATCTTTTCCACTTACTATCGTAAAGTTTCCTAGTGGTTGGCTTAAGGGAAGATAGCAAGATGGGATGCACAGGGGAGGAGATTGTCTGGCTACTAAAAAGTTATTTAAAATGAATGATGACTGTCTCGTCTTACTTACTGAAGCCACTGACTGCAGCTCTGTCTTAGTGCCTAGTAAAAATAAATGCAAAGCAACTTTTGCGTGCTGAAACCAAAGTCTGATTAGCTGCTGATTTAATACCTTGTAAAAAAAAAAAAGTCTGGTTAGTGCACATAAACTTTGCAGACTATTAACTTTCTCATCAGTATATTATCTTTCTTAAGCAGAACTACTAAAATAACTTGTCTATATAACAAACGGCACATAAAATACGGTGCAGTTTACAATATTTACGATTTCAGATTTACTTCTCATACAGCATGAAGGATCTCCAGTGCTCAGATCTAACAAGAAATCAGATCTATCATCACTCAGTTTTACTATTCTTTTATGGATGCTTTTTTTCTGTAATTTGGATTCTGTCCATAACAGTCTATTGTTTCATACCTTTGGAATTTGCAGTCTGTTACGCTGATATCCTCTTATGTCATACAGTTTGCTGTTAAGCTACTTTATGTTCTTGTTTCAAGGTGAATTACATGACAGTTCAGTAAGTTGTCCATGCCTCTAACCCGATTCCTTCCTTGCACCTGTGTCTCAGGAATTTCTTATCTCTAATCCTTGAAGCTTGTATTAAACACTGAACATTCAGCTGAATGTCCGAGTTATCCTTATCAGCATTTTTCTCAAGCTGTACCAGAACCTGAACATTCATGTTACATTAAATGAATGCAGTTTATTTGATTTTTAGCTGAGAACAGTTTAACCCTTTAATATATGTATACTAGCAAACAGAAATGTATGCATTTGACTATTATTCTACATATATTATAGCAAACAGAAGTATATGTGCATGTAACTAGCAAACAAGTGTACATGCATTTATAAATCTCTAAATATATATCTAAAAGCCATCATTGGAACTGAAGAAAAGTACAGTTGTGTACCTACCATAAATGCAGATGTTAGAGTGTATTCACTACTTGCAGTCATTACACTTGGGTTATCCTGCTGGCAAGCTACCCGCAGTCTGCCTGAATTCCAAAGTCCTGGTCCGGCATCGGTTGCTGTCGCCTCTTCCCCGACGTCAGTGCGCCCTGCTGTAAGGCTGGTCCTCGGTCGGACGAATTCCAAAGTCTAGGTCCGGCGCCGGTTGTTGTCGCTTCTTCCCTGATGTCAGTGCGACAGGGGTATAAAGGAACCAGCTGACGCCATTTTCTTCAGTTTTTCTTGCCCCAGATGTCAGGTGCCCCCAGAAGGAAGGCAATACATAAATTTGTGTAATAAAGCAATGCAATATAATCAAAATACAGTAGTTGCAAGCAAATACACCATAAATGAATACCCCAATCAGGTTGTATGAGGATGTGTTAGCCTATAGGCATGTCCCAAGAGGGGAAGGAGGGAGGGAAACCTGGACTGCAGCTGTATTAGCACTCGAACATCTACATTTATGAAGGGTACAAAACTGTACTATGTTCATAGTGCATACAGCTGCAGTCATAACAGATGGGTAGAATCCCAAAGCTAAGAAAGGGGTGGTAGGCACTAGGTGGAACTAGGAGGAGCCAGGATGCCCTGCAAGACTGCAGTGGCAAAGCCTGCTCTAGTTTTGGAGTATAATGGTAGGTGGTAGTGCTTGGAGAAGGTATGCACAGAACTCCAAGTGGCTGCTTCCAAAATATCTTTGGTAGGAACTCCTCTGAGGAAAGCTGCTGTGGCCCTTGTGGAGTGAGATCTGATGCCTGTAGGTACAGTTTTGCCATGAAAAGAATAGCAAAAACATATGCAGTGGGCTATCCATTTTGAGATTGTCTGTCTGGAAATTGGCTTTCCTTGAGCTCCTACAGCATAGGACACAAAGAGCTGTTCTGATTTTCTGAAAGGCTTTGTTCTGTCCAGATAATAACGGAGTTGTCTGTGGATGTCCAAGGAATGTAGTAATCCTCTCCCCTTTGTTTTGAGGATTAGGATAAAAGGTAGGTAAGTGTATGGCCTGATTCAAAGCTACCCTGGATACCACTTTAGGCATAAAGGACGGGTTGGTTCATAAGGAGACTCTGTCCTGATGGAAGATGATAAAAAGGCTGCACAGCCATGAGAGCTTGCAGTTCTGAAACTCTACGAGCTGAGGTAAAAGCCAGAAGGAAAGCGGTTTACCAGGACAAATATTGCAAATCTGATGAGGCAGCTGGCACAAAGGGAGGCAAGGTCAGTTTTTCCAGAATGAAATTGAGATCCCAAGCAGGTATTGGTTGTTTCCTTGGGGGTCTTAGATTCTTAGCCCCTCTGAGGAGCTATCTTAAGACAGGGTGAGCGAATAAGGGTGGATCAGTGTTGTATTCTGCAGAAATGGCTGAGGCATGGATTTTGATGGAGGAGAATGAAAGTCCACTGCTTAGCAGCTCAGCTAGATACTGTAGTATTTGAGGTAAATTCAGTTTTCCAGGATCCAGGCCCTTTTTCTCATTCCAGACACAAAACAGTTTCTATTTTGCAGAGTAAGCTTTTCTAGTTGACGGCCTTCTGGCCTCCAAAATGACATCCTGCACCTCCTTGGAGAGTAGGGTCTGTTGTGATGCTAAGGAATCTTCCATGCAGCTAGATTGAGTGTTTTTAGCTGGCTGTGAAGAGTTTTGAAGCTGTGCTGAGTCAGGAGAAGAGGCATTAGAGGCAGGGTCCATGGTGGGGAATGCGTCAGGCTCCTCAGGAGTGGGTACCAGCGTTGTGTTGGCCAGTCTGGAGCAATGAGAATCATCTTTGGTCTGTCTGCTCTGGTTTTCAACAGAACTTTGGGCAGCAGAGGAAGAGGTGGGAAGGCATAAACTGTCATTGATGTCCAACAGAGAGAGAGAGCGTCCACTCTCTAGGCCTTTGGATGGAAAATCCTTGAGCAGAATTTTGTCAATTGGTGATTTTTGTGGGAGGCAAAGAGATCTACATGTCTGGCCTTCCCCATGCTTGGATCATTTCTGTAAAAACTTTTGGATGCAACTTCCATTCGTGTGGATCTGTCATATTTCTGCTTAGCTTGTCTGCCAGCATGTTTTCCTTGCCTGGCAAGTACTGTGCTTGTAGTTCGATTTGTAAGTCCATGGCCATGTTCCAAAGTGACATGGCCAGTCTGCATTGGGGGTATGAATGTGTTCCTCCCTGTTTATGTACCACATAACTGTGGTGTTGTCCGTTCTTATCAATAGTTGACCTGGTTACAGAAGGTCCTTGAAAGCTATAATAGCATTTATTACTGCTAGCATTTCCTTTTGATTGATGTGAAGGTGCTTTTCTTTTTGGGACCATATGCCCTGAATGCACCAATCTGTCATGTGCGCCCCCCAGGCGTAGTCCGAGGCGTCTGTTGTGATGACTTGATTTGCTTGAGGCTTGCTGAATGGAAGACCTGTGTTTGTTTGGCATGCTTGAGCTCACCAGAGAAATTCCTTTTGTAGACATGGAATTAATGGTATTATTGTTTCCAAACTGTGGCTGTGTTGAGACCATAGGTTTTTCAGGTACCACTGAAGTTTCCTCATATGCAGCTTTGCACATGGGATTAGTAAGATGCAAGATGCCATGAATCCCAGAGCCTGCAGGATTTTCCTTGCAGTCAGCCTGGTGCAATTTGGTAGTGCTCTGAAGTATTGAGTTAGTTGCCCCTGCTTCTCTGGCGTGAGGTAGGCTATCTGGGTGTCTGTGTCCAAGTTGGCACCCAAGAAAATTATCTTCCGAGAGGGTATTAGCCTTGATTTCTTTTTGTTGACTGTGTATCCCAGAGAGTTCAACAACATTATTACATAAGCCAGATGTTTCAGAAGAATGTGTTTGCTGTCCGCTTGGATCAGGCAGTCGTCCAAATAGGGGTATATTTGTATCCCTTGAAGTCTGCAGTAGGCAATTACTGATGCCAGGCATTTCGTGAATACTCTGGGCGCAGTAGATAAGCCAAAGGGCAATGCAGAGAATTGATAAAGGGTTGAACCTGCAAGAAATCTGAGGTATCTTCTGCAATTTTGTCTGATTGGGACATGCAGGTATGCCTCCTTGAGGTCCAATGTTACCAGCCAAGACTCCTTTCCCAGCATGGGAAGAAGCTGCTGTAGAGTGAGCATCTTGAATTTTGGTATGAGTAGAAATGTGTTTAGGATGGATAGGTCCAAAATAGGTCTCCAATCTTTTCCCTTCCTTGGTACCAGGAATAGTCTGGAATAAAAACCTTTGCCTTGTTCGTGGGTAGGTACCTCTTGAATAGCTTTCATGTCTATGAGATCTGTAATTTGCCTTTGTGCCTCTGCCCTATGATTGTGTGGCAGGTTTGGCATGCCTCTCATTTTTGGAAGGGTGTGAAAATGGAATCTGTAGCCTCTGTTTACAATGTCCAGGATCCATTTGTCTTTTGTGACAATATGCCAATTTTTTGAAAATAATGCCAGCTTTCCTCCTAAGGGGGCTGCCATTTGAGTCTTGCTTGGCATGCAAAGGGGAAAGTCATTGGGCTTGCTTTCTGAATGATTGCGAGTTATCCTCACCACCTCTGTGTAGGAGCTTGCCATTGTCTGCCTCTAAACGATCCTTGGGATTGTCCTCTGCCCCTCGGGCGCCTGTATCTGCCTCTTTGGGGTCTGTCCGTGGCTGGAAAGGACCAATTTTTGGAAGGCCAATTTCTACTGAAACGTGGGGGTTGTACCTGTAGAAAATCTTTCACAGTTTGCATTGATTTAGCCTTTTCCTCCATTTTCCTTAATACCTCATCAGCATTAGCACCAAATAATACATCCTTTTGTAGAGGGGCATCTAGTAATTTAGCTTTGACATGATCAGGCAAGGTTTGTTCCTTGAGCCAGGCATGTCTACGTATGACTGATCCTGTAACAGCAGCTCTACATGAGGCGTCTAGAGCATCAAAACCACATTGTAAGGTATGCTTACCCACTTGTTCTGCACTATGCATCAAATCCTGCAACTCCTTCAAGTCTGGTTGTTCAGGTTGTGACATTTTACTTTTCAATTGTGATAACAAAAACTGTTGGTATTTTAGCATATGGAACTGACAGTTTAAGGCCCTCATGGTTAAGGTAGCCGAGGTATATACTCTTTTCCCCCACCTTTCTAAGGATCTGGAATCTCTCTCGGAAGGTCATGGATTTTTAGCAGTGGAGGCCTTAATTCCCTTGGGGCCCTGTGAGAAGGTTTCTGGGTCAGCAGCATGGCTTTTGTATAGAAATTGGTGTGAGTCAGGAACCTTGTAGTACCTCTCAGGCTTAACTGGGGCTGGAGGCAAAGGGTTAAGGCAGGCCTCCGAGTAAACATCATCTAGGATGTCCAAGACAGGAGGTATAGCCAGAGGCCTGTGCTGAGGTAGCAAGAGAAATTCCCTAAGCCTTTTCTTGGCATCTGAATAATCTTGGCCTTCCCAGTGGAAGTGTTCCCTTAAGGTATGCAAAGTTTCCCCAAATGAGTAATCCTCTGGGGGGGGGGGGGGATACAGAAGGAATGGACTCCTCCACATCAGAGTCTTCAAAAGGGGAGTAAGAATGTTCCTGATCAGAGTGCTCTGAAATAATGGAGCCCTGATCAGAGGAGGGGGATTCTTCCTCCACTCTGGGCCTTTGTCCGTGGGGTTGAGAACCCCTGATGAGTAATTAAATCCTCAGCCATTTTAAGCATCTGTTTTTTAGGCATGGGGCCTGGAGATGGGCCCTGTGTAGCTCGTCTCTTATCGAGTGCATGGCTGCTTTAGACTTAGTGAAAGCCTTGATGGAAAAGGAAGAGGAAGGTCTGAAGACACCTTGAGTGGAGGTAGACCTGTCCACATTTTGAGGTTCAACGCCAAGAGTGGCTTCGGTATCTGTAGTCGGGGTGTGGGCCGAGGAGCCTGCGACCTCGGGTGCAGGAGACACCGCCAATGAAGTGTCGTCGGAAGTCAGGGGCTGCGTAGGCGCCTCGCTGAGAACCAGACCACGTGTAGTCGGCTTTGGCGTGGTGTCGGTAGAGGCCGCGGACCTCGTGTGTCGGTCCTTATCTTTGCGTTTTTTAGACAGAACTGGAGTCGGAGTATCCGACGACATAATACAGTTAGATGTTTTTCCAAAATAATGCTGGGCGAACTCCGCCCGATTGATGGTGCGCTTGTTGAATGTAGCACAAAAGCGACAGACCAAGACGTCGTGGGTCTGGGCCTAAACAAGGTATACACAGGGAATGGAAATCCTTATGCGGTATTTGCTTCCCACATGAAATACAATTATTAACTTTGTCTGACATCGGTCTGAGGCAAGAAAAGTTTCCCCAACAGGGTACTTAGCTTTCAAGAAGACATCGGTTTCAAAATTTTCGTAATTTCAGGAGCTGGCCGACTGGCACTTGCGAACTGCTTCTGCATTGGGCACCGCGCGGCAAGAAAGACTGGAGAAAATGGCGTTGGCTGGTTCCTTTATACCCCTGTCGCACTGACGTCAGGGAAGAAGCGACGACAACCGACGCCGGACCTAGACTTTGGAATTCGGCTGACCGAGGACCCGCCTGATGGCAGGAGAACCCATCTGTTATGACTGCAGCTGTATGCACGATGAACATCTGCTTTAGAGAGAGGTGTGTTCTGAATGATTACATTATCCGCCATGCAGCCAGATTTAAGGTTCTGAGCTGGCTGTGCAGGATCTGATTGTTCTGTTGGGTCAGCAAATTAGGTATTAGAGGCAAGGTCCAGGCTGGGCCTTCAGACAAGCTCTTTAGGATTGGGTACCAGTGCTGGCATGGCCAGTCTGGGGCAATCAGTATCATTTTTGGCTTCTCTTGTCTGACCTTTAGGAGTACCTTGGAGAGGAGAGGCAGAGGAAGGAAGGCATATACTGCAAGAGCTTTCCAGCTGAATGAAAGGGTGTCCACTTTCCATGCTTGCTTGTGATAAGTCCGAGTGCAGAATCTCTGTAGCTGGCAGTTGTGAGGGGAAGCGAATAGATCTATGTCTGGGCATCCCCATTTCCCTGTTATGTTGAAGATTTGTGGATCCAGTTTCCACTCGTGAGGATCCATGAGGTTTCTGCTTAGTTCGTCTACCAAAGTGTTAGTCTTTCCTGGCAGGAATTGTGCTTGCAGATGTACTTGATAAGTCAATGCTGTGGTCCACAAAGTCATGGCTTGCCTGCAGAGGGGGTAGGAATGTGTGCCCCCTTGCTTGTTTATGTACCATGACTGTAGTATTGTCCGTCTTTATCAGTAGTTGTCCTGGATAAAGTAGGTCCTTGAAGGCTGTCAGGGCATTTTGTACAGCTAGCATCTCTTTTTGATAGATATGAAGATGCAGTTGGCTTGTGGGCCATGTGCCCTGAATACATTTTCCTGCCATGTGTGCCCCCCAGGCATAATCTGATGCATCTGTTGTTAGTGTTTGCTGGCAGTGGGTAAGGTGAATGGCTGTCCCTTGTTGTGGTGACAAGCCTGTACCCACCATTGAAATTCCTGTTGCAGGCAGGGAATGAGAGTAATCACTGTTTCCAGGCTGTGGCAATATTGAGTCCAAACACTTTTTAGATACCATTGTAGTTTCCTCATATGCAGTCTTGCATACGGAATTAGTAGAATGCAGGATGCCATGTAGCCCAGAGCCTGTAGAATTTTTCTTGCAGATAACTGGGTCTTTGTTGCCATGTCTTTGAAGTACGAAGTCAGATGCCTTTGTCTGGCATGAGATAAGCCATCTGGGCAGTTGTATTTAAGCTTGCACCCAGGAATATTATCTCGAGAGGGTACTAGTTTTGATTTCTTTTCATTTACTGTGTACCCTAGGCAAATCAGTAATCTTTTTACAAACGCTGGATGCTGTAGTAGAATATCTTTGTCCTTTGCTTGAATAAGGCAGTCGTCCAAGTAGGGGTATATTTGAATTCCTCTGTCTGCAAAATGCAATTACTGGTGCCAGTCATTTTGTGAAGACCCTGGGCGCAGTAGATAAGCCAAAGGGCAGTGCAGAGAATTGGTAGTACAGTGAGCCAGCTATGAATCTGAGGTATCTTCTGCAAGACTGTCTAATTGTGACATGCAGGTATGCCTATTTGAGGTCCAAAGTTACAAGCCAAGCCTTCTTGTCCAACATGGGCAGAAGCTGCTGTAGAGTCAGCATTTTGAATTTTGGGACGTCCAGAAAAGTATTTAGAATAGACAGGTCCAGAATTGGTCTCCAGGCTTTGTCCCTTCTTGGTACTACGAAAAGTCTTGAGTAAAATCCTTGTCCCTGCTCTTGTTGTGGCACTGGCTAAATAGCCCCCATTGTCCATGAGAGATGAAAAGTACAGTTTTGTACCTACCATAAATGTAGATGTTAGAGTGTATACACTGCTGCAGTCATTACACTTGGGTTATCCTGCCGTCAGGCGGTTCCCCAGTCAGCCTGAGTTCCAAAGTCTTGGTCCGGCGTCAGTGCAACAGGGGTATACAAGATGCAGCAGACGCCATTTTCTTTGGTTTTTCTTGCCCCAGATATCAGGTGCCTCTAAATAGGTAGGCAATTCAAATTGCTAATAAAACATACATAAGAAAAGCAAACAACAACTTACAGCTACCAGCAAATACTCCCCATAGGTAGTAAAGGGTAGAAGACATAGGTACGTGCCAGCCAGTAAGAGGGGAAGGAGGGAGGGTAACCTGGACTGCAGCAGTGTATACACTCGAACATCTACATTTATGGTAGGTACAAAACTGTACTATGTTCATCGTGTTACACTGCTGCAGTCATTACACTTGGGTAGAATCCCAAAGCTGAGGTAGGGTGGCTGGTTCTATAAGGCATTAGCGGTGGCTAAAAGGCCCTGCAGCACTGCAGTGGTGAAGCCAGCTCTGGATTTAGAGTACAGAGGCAGATGGTAATGCTTGGTGAAGGTATGTACAGAACTCCAAGTTGCTGCTTCCAAAATATCCTCGGTAGGTACTCCTCTGAGGCAGGCAGTTGAAATGGCTGTTGCCCTGGTGGAGTGAGATCTAATGCTGCTAGGTACAGGTTTTCCATGGTATGTGTAGCAGAAATGTATACAATGTCCTATCCATTTTGAAATATTTTGTTTTGAAATGGATTTTCCCTGTGCTCCTGCAGCATATGCTACCAATAATTGCTCAGATTTTCTGAAAGCTTTGGTTTTGCACAAGTAGAAGCGTAACTGTCTGTGAATGTCCAAAGAATGCAGTAGTCTCTCCCATTTATTCTGTGGTTTAGGATAAAAAGTTGGCAGGTGAATAGTTTGGTTTAGAGCCACACTGGATACCACCTTAGGCATAAACGTTAGTTAGTTCTTAAAGACACCCTGTCCTGGTGGAAAATGAGGAAAGGTTCTACTGCCATTAGTGCCTGTAATTCTGAAACTCTTCGTGCTGATGCTATTGCCAGGAGCAGAGCAGTTTTCCAAGAGATATATTTTAATTCTGCTGTTAGCTGGCTCAAAAGGAGGTAAAGTTAATTTTTCCAAAACAAAGTTGAGGTCCCAAGTTGGAGTAGGTGCTCTACGGGGCGATCATATGTTTTTAACACCTCTGAGGTACTGTTTTAACAGAGGTTTAGAGAAAATTGGTGGATCCGTGTTGTAATGAGCAGAGATGGCAGAGGCATGGATCTTGATGGATGAGAAGGAGAGGCCTTTGTCCAGCATCTCAGTTAAGTATTGTAGCATCTGAGGAATGTTTGGGACAAGAGGGTCAAGGCTGTGAGCTTGGTTCCAGGCACAGAATCTCTTCCATTTATAAGAATAGGCTTTCCTGGTACTAGGCCTTCTGGCCTCCAGAATGACATCCATAACAGCTTTGGAGAGAGGGGTTGCTTGCTTGACTAAGGAATCTTCCATGCAGTTAGGTTTAAGGTCTTTAGCTGGCTGTGTAGTATTTGATTGTTGTGCTGAGTCAGCAGATGTGGGATTTGAGGCAAAATCCAGGGTGGTTCTTGTGCTAAGCTCTTTAAGATTGGGTACCATTGCTGGCATGGCCAGTCTGATGCAATCAGGATCATCTTTGGCTCTTCTTGCCTGGCTTTTATGAGTACCTTTGGCAGGAGAGGTAGTGGTGGGAGAGTGTATACTTGTAGGTTCTCCCAGCTGAATGAGAGGGCATCCACTTTCCATGCTTGTGGATGGTAACTCCTTGTGCAGAATTTTTGTATCTGGCATTTCATTGGGGATGCAAACAGATCTATGTCCGGGCTCCACCATTTCTGTGTTATTCTGAATATTTGTGAATTCAATTCCCATTCGTGGGGATCCATGATGTTTCTACTCAAGTAGTCTGCCAGTGTGTTTTTCTCTCCTAGCAGGAGTTGTGCTTGCAGATGAACTTGATAGTTTACAGCTGTGTTCCACAAGGTCATGCCTCGTCTGCAGAGGGTGTAGGAGTGAGTGCCCCTGTGCTTATGTACCACATAACTGTGGTGTTGTCTGTCTTTAGTAGTAGTTGTCCTGGATGCAGCAGGTCCTTGAAAGCTAAGGGCATTTTGTACAGCTAGCATCTCTTTGATTGATGTGAAGATGCCTTTGTTCTGCGGGCCACTTGCCCTGAATACATTTGCCTGCCACGTGTGCTCCCCAGGCATAATCCGATGCATCTGTTGTCAGTCTTTGCCTGGCTGTGGGGTGTGTAAAAAGCTGCCCCTTGTTGAGGTGACAAGCTTGAGCCCACCACTGAAACTCCTGTTGAAGGCAAGGAATTAGTGGTATAACTGTTTCCAAACTTTGACAGTGTTGAGAACATACATTCTTTAGGTAACATTGTAGCTTCCTCATATGCAGTCTGGCATATGGAATTAGTAGTATGCAAGATACCATGTAACCCAAGGCCTGCAGAATTTTTCTTGCAGGGAGTTGGGTCTTTGTTGCCATCAATTGAAAGTATTGTCAGTTGTCCTTGCTCGTCTGGCGTGAGATAAGCCATCTGGGCCGTTGTGTTCAAGCTGGCACCCAGGAATATAATCTCTTGTGAGGGTACTAGTTTTGTTTTCATTTACTGTGTACCCCAGGCAACTTAACTTTTTTACAAAAGCCAGATGCTTTAGAAGAATGTCCTTGCTCTCTGCTTGAATCAGGCAGTCATCCAGGTATGGATAAATTTGAATTCCTTTCTGTCTGCAAAATTCAATTACTGGTGCCAGGCACTTTGTGAAGACCCTGGGCGCAGTAGATAAGCCAAAGGGCAGTGCAGAGAATTGGTAGTGCATTGAACCAGCTATGAATCTGAGGTATCTTCTGTAGTTTTGTCTGATAGGGACATGCAGGTATGTCTCCTTGAGGTCCAAGGTCACGAGCCAAGATTTCTTGCCCAGCATGGGAAGAAGCTGCTGTAGTGTCAACATTCTGAATTTCGGAACATCCAGGTTAGTGTTTAGAGAAGAAAGATCCAGAATGGGCCCTCCAGGCTTTGTCCTTTCTGGGTACCAGAAAGAGTCTTGAGTAAAATCCTTTGCTCCTGTGATGGTACCTTTTGAATAGCTCTCATATCCATGAGTGCTGTAATTTGTTTTTGAGCCTCTGACCATTGATTTGGTGGCATATTTGGCATTCCTTTTAACCTTGGCAGTGTGTGAAAGTGGAGCCTGTAACCTTGAGATACAGTGTTGAGAACCCATTTGTCTTTGGTGATCATATGCCAATTGTGGCAGAAGAGTGCCAGTTTTCCTCCCAAGGGGGCTGCCAAGAGAGATTTGTTTGGCAGCTGTAGTGGAAAGTCATTGGAGCTGCTTTTTGTATAGTTGGGGCCTGTCTTCCCCTTCTTTCTTGCCTGATGCAACCCATTGTCGAGGCCTGTAAGGACCTTGTGTTTGACCTCTACCTCTTGGACATCTGTATATTCCCCTTTGAGGTCGGTCTGTAATTGGAAAGGACCAATTCTTAGTTGGCCAATTTCTGCTAAATCTAGGAGGCTGAACCTGTAAGAAATCCTTCACCGTTTGCATAGATTTTGCCTTATCCTCCATTTTCTTTAATACCTCTTCTGCCTTAACTCCAAACAACACATCCTGCTGCAAAGGTGCATCCAATAATTTTGCTTTAACATGATCTGGTAATTAGAAGTTATGTAGTCACCATAACGTTCCATCTGAGTAGGTGACTTCATTCGGATGCAACCTGTGGGTATCGGATCCGACCTCGGATCCGAGCCGGCAATTCAAAAGCTTAGGCTCCGAGCTCCTAGCTCCTCCCTCTTACCCATAACCCCTTGCCAAGCCCAGACTGACCTCAGATTGAGTTTGCCTCAAAATACTGACTACAGTACACTAAAAAGTACAGTTTTGTACCTACCATAAATGTAGATGTCCGAACTGGATAGCATCTGCAGTCATAACAACTGGGTTGTCCTGTCGTCAGGCAGCCCTTCAGTCGGCCGGATTCCAAAGTCCGGGTCCGGCTTCGGCTGAGGTCGCACTTCACCCGACGTCATCTCTGTTGGTCTTCGGGTATAAAGGCATCAGCCGACGCCATTTTCCTCAGTGTTTCTTGCCCCAGATGCCAGTTGCCCTCTTGAAGGCTAAAATTTGGATAAATGCCAATGTTTCCAAAAAGATAGAGGTAAACACAAAAATAAGCATGTATGTACATATATACAAACAAATACACCATAAAAGACTCCCCACCAGCTAGCTATTAGGAGGGTAAACACCCTAGGAGTACCACAGAGGGAAGGAGGGAGGGTAATCCTGACTGCAGATGCTATCCAGTTCGGACATCTACATTTATGGTAGGTACAAAACTGTACTATGTCCTTCATGGATGCATCTGCAGTCATAACAACTGGGTAGAATACCATAGCCAACTAGGGAGGAGGAAAACTAGATTATGGTGTGTTTAAGATCCCTTGCAGTACAGCAGTGGCAAACCCTGCTCGGGATCTGGAATATAGAGGCAAATTATAATGCTTGGCAAATGTATGCACGGAGGTCCAAGTAGCCGCCTCAATAATGTCTTTGGTTGCCACTCCTCGTAAGAAGGCTGTGGTAGTGGCTGTTGCCCTTGTAGAATGAGGTCTTATGTTCTGTGGAATTGGTTTTCCATGGAAGGAGTAACAGAATCGTATGCAATTTCCTATCCATTTGGAGATGGTCTGTTTGGAAATAGCTTTTCCTTCCCTTCCTGTTGCATAGGCTACAAAAAGCTGGTCAGTTTTTCTGGTACTTTTTGTTCTGTCCAGGTAGTAGCGTAGCTGTCTATATATCCAAGGTATGCAGTATTCTTTCCCCTCTGTTTTGTGGGTTGGGAAAGAAGGTAGGTAGGTGGATTGCCTGGTTTAAAGACACTCTGGATA
Source organism: Protopterus annectens (assembly GCF_019279795.1). NCBI lineage: Eukaryota > Metazoa > Chordata > Ceratodontiformes > Protopteridae > Protopterus > Protopterus annectens. The sequence continues at coordinate 333,311,114 of NC_056751.1, read as the reverse complement.
CCACCTTAGGCATAAATGTAGGATTAGTCCTCATGGACACTCTATCTTGGTGGAAGATTAGGAAGGGCTGTACTGCCATTTGGGCCTGAAGTTCAGAAACCCTCCTGGCTGAGGTTATTGCCAGTAGGAAAGCAGTTTTCCACGATAGATGCTGTAGGTCTGCTGTTGCTGCTGGTTCAAAGGTGATAGTGTCAGCTTTTCTAGCACAAAGTTCAAGTCCCAAGCTGGCAATGGTGGTTTCCTTGGAGGTTTTACATTCTTGATTCCTCTGAGGAACTGCCTGAGTAAAGGATGTGAAAAGACAGGTGGATCAAAGCTGTATTCTGCTGATATAGCTGATGCATGTATCTTGATGGAGGAGTAGGACAGGCCTGTATGTAGAAGTTCTGCCAAATACTCCAGAATGTTAGGCATATCTATGTTTGACACATCTTTTCCTCTTTCAGTACTCCAAATGACAAACCTTTTCCATTTTCCTGCATAGTTCCTTCTTGTTGAAGGTCTGCGGGCTTCAAGAATAATATCTTTGACTCTTTGGGAAAGTTCTGGATTAGCTGCTGCTATGTGATGTTCCATGCAGTCAGTTGCAACGTTTTTAGGTTTGGATGCATGATGCTGTAGTTGTTCTGAGTTAACATCAAAGGCATCAGGGTATTGGCCACATATTGTTCGAGACATGCTCCTCAGCAGTGGGTACCAGTGTTGTCTTGGCCAGTTTGGAGCTATCAGGATTATCCTTGGACGTTCTTCCTTGATTTTTAGTAATACCTTGTGTATCAAGGGAAGTGGTGGGAATGCATATGCTGTTAGGCCTTTCCAGCTGAAGGAGAGCGAATCCACTTTCCATGCCAGTGGGTGGAATGTCCTTGTGCAGAATTTTTGAGCTGGTGATTGAGAGGGAAGCGAATAGATCTATCTGAGGCATTCCCCATTTCTTTGAGATGGTCTTGAAGATGTCCGGTGTAGCATCCATTCGTGGGCATCCGATGTGGTTCTGCTTAATATGTCTGCTAGAGTATTCTCCTTTCCCGGTACAAATATTGCCTGTAACTGGATGTTGTAGCTGAGTGCCAGGTTCCACAGCTCCAAAGTCATTCTGCATAGGGTGTATGAATGAGTGCCTCCCTGTTTGTTGATGTACCACATGACTGTGGTGTTGTCTGTCCTTATCATCAACTGGCCCTCTGAGAAATGGTTTGAACTTTTGGATTGCCAGTTTTACTGCAAGCATTTCTTTTAGGTTGATGTGCAGGTGAAGTTGATCCTGCGTCCACAATCCTTGCACGCATTTGTCCAGCATGTGGGCCCCCCATCCTAGGTCTGAAGCGTCTGTTGTGATGGTCTGGTTTGCTTGACATCTGCGAAAGGGTAGACCTGGGTTTGACTGGCATGCTTGAGCCCACCATAGGAACTCCTCTTTTAAGCATGGAATTAGTGGAATTTCTGTTTCTAGGCTGTGCCTGTGTTGGGACCATAAATTCTTTAGGTACCACTGTAGTTTTCTCATATGTAGTCTGGCAAGTGGGACCAAGATTATGCATGATGCCATGAAGTCCAAGGCCTGCAGTACTTTTCTTGCTGTTAACTTGTTCTGTTTTGTTAGAGCCAAGAAGTAAAGAGGGAGTTCTTTGTGTTTTTCTGCAGTTAGGAATGCCATTTGTCTTACTGTGTCCAATTCACCAAGAATGTCCTTGTTTGGGATGGTATCAGCCTTGATTTTTGTAAATTGACTGTGTATCCCAGTGCTTGTAGCAAGTAAATGACCCTTTGTAAATCTGTTGTCAGCTTGCTTTTGTTGTCCCCTTGTATTAGGCAGTCGTCCAGGTATGGGTAAATTTGAATTCCTGTAGTCTGCAGTGGGCGATTACTGATGCCAGGCATTTTGTGAATACTCTGGGCAGTAGATAAGCCAAAGGGCAATGCTGAGAATTGATAATGCTCTGATCCTGCAAGAAATCTGAGGTATCTTCTGCAGATTGGTCTAATGGGGACGTGCAGGTATGCCTCCTTGAGATCTAGAGTTACCAGCCAACACTCCTTGCCCAGCATGGAAGAAGTTGCTGTAGGGTCAGCATTTTGAATTTTGGGACAATGATGTATGTATTTAAGGTGGACAGGTCGAGAATAGGTCTCCAACTTTTTCCTTTCTTGGAACTAGGAATAGTCTGGAGTAGAATCCTTTCCTTGTTCTGTTGTTGGCACTCTTTCCACAGCTCTCATGTTTGCTAATTGCATTATCTGTTGTAGAGCCTCTGTTTTTGATTTGGAGGTAGGTTTGGCATTCCTCTTTGACTGGTAAAGTGTGGAAGTGGAACCGGTAACCTTGATCTACGGTTTGTAAAATCCACTTGTCTTTTGTGATATAGTGCCAGTTCTTCGAAAATAAGGTTAATTTGCCGCCTAATGGAGCTGCTATTTGTTCCCTGGTAGGCGGATTTAGAGGTAAGTCACTGTGGTTGTGTTGTTGTAGTGGCAGTGGTTGTGTCTGTGCCTCTGTTGTTACCTTGCCACTGTCGTCCTCTGTAGGCACCTCCTCTGGATTGGTTTCTGCCTCTGGAACGTCTATTCCTGCCCCTTTGGGATCTTGTGGAGTCAGGAAAGGACCAATTTTTGGCAGGCCAGTTTCTGCTAAACCTTGGGGGTTGAACCTGCAAGAAATCTTTAACTGTTTGAACAGATTTTGCCTTTTCTTCCATTTTCTTCATTACCTGCTGGGCAGGTGTACCAAACAAGCTGGTCTTATCCATAGGAGCATCTAATAACTTTGCTTTAACATGATCCGGTAAGGCTTGTTCCTTTAGCCATGCATGTCTTCTTATCACTGTGCCAGTCATGGCTGATCTAAATGAAGCCTCCAGTGCATCATAGCCACATTTTAAGGAATGGTTACTAACCTGTTGTATGTTATTTACCATTTCTAATACATATTTCTTATCAATAGAGTCATCAGAGGATAGCTTTTTTGTTAACTGATCAAGCATAAACTCTTGGTATTGTATCATGTGAAACTGACAGTTTAAGGCTCTAGCTGAGAGAGTAGCTGAGGTGTAGACCTTTTTGCCCGATCTGTCTAATGACCTGGCTTCCCTTTCAGAAGGAATAGGGTTTTTAGCTGTGGTCGAGGCTACTGCCCTGGGACCCTGAGATATAGTTTCGGGGTCTGCAAGTGGGGCCTTGTAAAGGTGGTGATGAGTGTCTGGTACCCTGTAAAATCTGTCTGGTTTGGCAGGGGCTGGAGGTAAAGAATCTGGTGCAGAGCAGACATCATTGAAGGCATCGTCCACCACAGAGAGGACAGGAGGTATAGCTAAGGGCCTGTGCTGTGGAAGGTGCAGAAAGGTCCTAAGTCTTTTTCTGGAGTCTGAGAAATCCTGCTGCTGCCATTGGAACTGCTCTCGCATAGCATGTAAGGTTTCCCAAAGGAGAATTCTTCTGGTGGGGAAGCAGCTGGAATGGATTCTTCAGCATCTGAGTCTTCATAATTGGAGAAAGGAGCCTCTGGCTGGTCTGTTATGTCTGATTCATCGGCAGAATCATCAGAGGACACAGGCTCGGGGGGCTCTGCCCTGGGTCTCTTCTCTGGGGCTGAGAGGCCCTGTCTGGGTGAGATTGAGATCCCCTAATTAATGAAATTAAATCTTCTGCCAGAGTAAGCATTTGTGAACTAGAAGAGGGCCTGGTTGTAGGGGTTTAACAGGCACTGTTTTAGTAGTTTTGGCTGCTTTAGCCCTGGCAAAGGCCTTAATGGACATGGCTGCTGGAGGCCTAGCAGCACCACGTGCTGGGGTAGAGACATCCAAGGGAATGGTGTCTGATAAGTCAGTGGCAACCACCGTAGTGGATAAAATTTCTGAGGCCGATTCAAGAGAAGTAGCAGGGGCCTCAGTGGTAGTGATAGATTCAGCTGTACTTTGATCAGTTTTCGGTTTCGCCGAAACCGAGACACTCGGGTTTGCTTAACCATGGTTTTGGCTGAAACCGGATCATGAGTGTCGGTCTTTATCTTTGCGTTTTTTAGCAGTTTGGGTAGTCGGAGGATCCGACGGCATAATATACGCAAAATCAGAACCGAAAAACTGTTCAGCAAACTCCGACCGACGCCTAAGCGTTCGTCGGTTGAATGAAGCACAGGCCGAACAGGCTGCTACGTCGTGGGCTGGGCCTAAACAAGGCAGACAATAAGAGTGGAAATCTTTATGAGGTATTTGTTTCCCACAGGTTAAACAATTAACTTTTTCTGACATCGGCTGAGGCAAGAAAGAGTCCCCAACGGGGTACTTAGCTTTAGAAGTCTTCAAAGTAGTATTCGGTAGAAGTAATCTCTGGATCCGACCGACCGGCACTTGCGAACAGCTTCTGCTTGGGCCACGCGCAAGAAAGACTGAGGAAAATGGCGTCGGCTGATGCCTTTATACCAAGACCAACAGAGATGACGTCGGGTGAAGTGCGACATCAGCGAAGCGGACCCGGACTTTGGAATCCGGCCGACTGAAGGGCTGCCTGACGACAGGACAACCCAGTTGTTATGACTGCAGATGCATCCATGAAGGACATCAGCATAAATACCGCTCTATAAAGGTCAGGGGATGGAGGGATGGTTGCATCGAATGAAGTCACCTACTCAGATGGAACGTTATGGTGAGTACATAACTTCTAAATCTGAAGTAGGTAGACTTCATTGTCTGCAACCTGTGGGACAGAGTCCCTAGCTACCTGAATCTTGGGCGTCATGGAAGGATGTTTGAGCACCGCTGAGCCAAAGGATGCTCTTCCTCTAGAAACAACATCCACCTTATAATGAGAAATAAAAGTATGAGGCGAGGCCCAAGTAGCTGCCAGCAGATATCATCCAATGATACACGGGACTTAAAGGCGGCTGACGTGGAAACTGCCCTAGTAGAATGAGCCGTAACCCTCTGAGGAGCAGGTCTACCTGAAGTGTCATATGCCTGCAGAATACAATTAGCAATCCACTTAGATAGTGTGACTTTAGATACTGCTTTACCCAGAGCAAATTTAGCAAAGGAGACGAACAGCTGATCTGATTTCCTGTGACCAGCTGTTCTGTGAATAAAAACGTAATTGTCTATGAACATCCAAGGAATGCAATTTGTATTCTCCTTTGTTTGAGTACTTGGAAAAAACACAGGTAAATTAATTGATTGGTTAATATTGATTCAGAAGAGACCTTCGAAGAAAAGATGGATTGGTCCTGAGGCACACCCTATCAGGGAAGAAAGAAAGGTAAGGCGGCTTGACGCATAGAGCCTGAAGCTCAGACACTCTTCTGGCTGAAGTGATAGCTACCAAGAAGGCAGTCTTCCAGGAAAGGTACTTTAAATCTGTAGAAGCTGCAGGCTCAAGGAGGAGCAGTAAGGGCTTGCAGAACTAAAGACAAGTCCCAAGGTGGTACAACCTCCTTGACTGGAGGCCTCAACAAAAACCCTTTGAGAAATGTTTTGCATAATTTACGCCATAAGGGAGCTGTGTCATGACCAATGTGATAATGCGAGATAGCTGCCAATTGTACCTTAATCGTGGAAGAACTAGCCCTTGATGAAAGAGGTCTGTTAAAAATCCAGCACCGCTGACATAGGTGCCGAGAAAGGATCCAAAGTTCTCTGTACCGCCCAAATAGAGAATCTCTTCCATTTACCCGATAAACCTGCCTGGTGGAAGGTTTATGAGCTGCCACTAAAATGGCCTTGACCGGTGATGAGATACCGAGTCCTAATTAAGGATGGAACTGGAGCAGCCAAGCTGTCAACTTCAGGGTGCAGATTGGGAACCGACATTCCCAGAGGGTGGGAGATGAGATCCGAATTGGATCCAGAATCCAGGGTGGATTGATTTTGTGAGACCATACAAGGGGAACCAAGGTTGACGAGGCCAGAACGGGCAATGAGAATCATTCTGCTCCCCAAACTGTTGGCTTTCTGCAGAAGCCTCTGCATCAGAGGAAGTGGAGGGTAGGCATAAAGGAGACCAGGAGGCCAAGCATGCACCAGAGCATCTCTGGGAACTCCTGGTGGGGAAGCAGAGCGAAGAAATTGTCGCATTTGGCGTTTGAGGGAGAGGCAAAAGATCGCAACAGGGTTGCCCCCAGGCAAAAATCTTCTTCGCTACTTGAGGATTGAGAGACCACTGTGGAGAAAGAATGGTGCGACTGAGCTTGTCCGCAAGGATGTTGGACTTTCCCGGAATGTGCGTTGCTACCAGAAAGCGTTTGGTGGAAATTGCCCATTCCCAGACTCTCATGGCCTCTCGACAAAGCGGGTAAGACCTGGTTCCTCCCTGTTTGTTGATATACCAGACTACCGACATGTTGTCTGTCTGAATCGCAATAGTCCCTGAAGGAAGAACGTGGTGAAGTGCTTGCAACGCTAGGAGCACCGCCCTAATTTCCAGGACATTTATATGCAATGACGTCTCTGTGGGATTCCACGTGCCTTGGACAATCTTTCCCGCAGAATGCCCCCCCACCCGAGGCAAGAAGCGTCCGTGGTCACTGTGGCTCGGGGAAATGCAGCACAAAAAGGTCTCCCTGCCAGGGGCTCCGGAGAAAGAAGCCACGAAAGAAGGGAGTCCCTGCACGCCTTGCTGACCGCAATCGGAGCATTGAGAGAGGAACAAAGAGGGGACCACTGAACCTGAAGGGTCCACTGAAGAACCCGCATGCGTAAGCGAGCATGAATGAGAAGCGGAATAGCTGCCGCTATAGAACCTAGGGCCCTCAGGACCGAAGCTGCAGTTGGAGATGGTTGCAGGACCGCTGTCACATGACACTTCAGGTTGGCAATTCTGTCTGGAGTGAGGAAGGCTCGCATTGATCTGGTGTTTAGTCTTCCTCCTATGAAATCTATAACTTGTGTGGGGTGCAGAAAAGATTTCTCCCAGTTGATCGTGATGCCCAGCCTTGGGGCTAGTTGAAGAAAGTAATCCCTGGCTGAGCACAGAAGATGCCTTGATGATGCCGTCAGGAGCCAGTCGTCCAGGTACGGAAAGACCTGTAATCCCTGGAGCCTCAGGTGGGCCGCTACCACCGCTAGCACCTTGGTGAACACCCTGGGGCTGAGGTGAGACCAAAGGGAGGACCCTGAACTGATAATGACTGGCTCCCAGCCGGCGAAGAAACCTCCTGGATCGTCTGTCCATCCGAATGTGGTAGTACGCGTCCTTGAGGTCGATGGAGCACATCCAGTCGTTCTCCTCAAGAGGGAAGTATAGACTGCAGGGTGACCATCCGAACTTTTGCTTGGTTACGGACAGGTTCAGCTGGGAAAGGTCTAAGATTGGTCTTAGGTCCCCGTTTCTTTGGCACCAAAAGAACCTGGAGTAAAACCCTAATCCGGTTTGATCTCGGGGACGCTGGATAGCTCTTTTTCTAGCAGCTGTTCGATTGACAGCTGCCGCCTCCTTGGTCGGGTGGAACATCTGGGAGGCTGCGAGATTTGGGAACCTTGAATAGGCGAATTGAATAACCTCTCGATATGACACGAAGCACCCAACTGTCTGTTGTTATGGACTCCCAAGAAGTCAGGTGCCTCGAAAACCGCCCCCCGACTGCCTCCAGAGACGGACAGCCGGGCAACGCTTCAGGGCTGCTGCGTGGGTCTATCAGAGAAAGGTTCTCTGGACCCAAAGTTGCCAGGAGCCCCCCTGCCTCTAGCACGACGACCTCCCGTCCTCCTCTGCCACGGAAGGAGTTGTTATCCGGTGCAGGTTGGGACTGCTGCGACTCCCGCAACCACATCTTCTTCTTTCCCTTTTGGTCCTTAGAGCAGGCCCGCTGCGGAGCTGAGAAGCGGACTCCGACAGCAGACAGCGTCTTCCGTCCTTTCGCTCTGGATTAATGTTTCGCGAACAGTCTTGCCAAACAAGGCAGAACCATCGAAGGGGCATTCGAAGGTCGCCTTGAAGGGCTCTGCAAAATCACAGTGGCGGAGCCAGGCCTGTCACCTCATGACTAGGCCTGCTCCGCTGGCTCTAGCGGCTCCCTCAGTAGCATGAGAAAGCAGCCACATAGATGTATTGGAAACTGATCTGAGAGTGGCCATTCGGGTGGAGTATACCTGTTTATCCTCACTCGACATGGACTCGGAGAAGATGCAGCGTATTCTTTAATCAGATCCCGCTGCATCCTAATGACATGTGCCATGTAGTTCAGCTCTCAAGGAGAAGGTTGCTGAACTGAAAACTCGCTTCCCAATGCGATCCATCGAGGGACTCCTTGCCCGGAGGATGCATGGAGGGACTCTCCTGGGCCAATTCCTCTTCGTGGCTGCAGCCATCATCATGGCATCTACTGGGGGCCCTTGCTCCAGTGAGTGCGGTCCGGGTGGGGAAAGGATGCGGTCCGGCGCTTAGGATAGGCTCAACGGTGTCCGGATCCTTCCACGCTCTGATGGAAATAAGATCCACCAGGGGTCAGCAGGAGGGGACACCCAAGAGGTAGAAGGGCCCACCTCGAATGCCTCCAAGAACACAGACTCGTCGAGGAAGCCTTGGGGCAGACCCCCCCTGATCCTTAACATCTCCATAATGTCTCCAAATGAGACGTCCTCAGGGGTGACCTAGGGAGCCTTCCCTTCATCCAAGTCTGTGTCTTCAGTAACGGACTCGGGAGTCCATGTGCCTCCTTTGCACTTACGCCCGAGGTACTTCATCGGGGCTGTCCGAGGAGTACTCTTCAGCAGTTAGATGTTCCAAGGGAACCACTTGGGACATCGAGGCGGCTGTCCCTGGGACCGGCTGGTGGGGCCTGGCCCAACTGCAAGGGAGTGCGGGATGGAGCCGTGGCAGGGACCGGGGTCCGGACGTCCTCAACAGTGCCCTTTCCACTCGCCGAAAGCCGAGGGGAGCCAGCTTCTCTAAACCCGAGCCGACCCCACTCGGATCCGACGCGGATCGGAGTCGGAGCGAAACCATTGGATCAGAGACCGTGCTCCGACCTGGACGGAGCCAAGACACACCAGCTCCCTCGGATCCGAGGCTCGGCCTCGGCTCTGAGAGGTCGGGTCCGGCACCAAGCACTCAAGGGATGGGACGGATCCAGGTGCGCCGACCCATCGGATCCGACCCACCCCCGGATCCAAGTCTGCCCGGCGCCGACAGCTCCGAACCCGTGGTATGGGTCGGAGAAGGAGCCAAGGGCAAAAAGGTGTCAGCCCTCCCGGATGGGGGCTAGAGCACTCCCATTTGCATTTGGGCCTGGATGAATTTCCTCATCATCCGGTCCATATCAGCTTCACTCATGGAAAAAGTTGACCTGGTGGAGGCCACCGAAGCGGACCTAGAGAGCCGCCTCGGAGACCTCCTAGAAGGGCTAGCCTCCTCCTCCTCGGGTCCAGGAGAGAACAGAGGGGAGTGGAGCAGAGGAGGAGGAAAGCTAGAAGGCACAGGGGAGGCACGCTTAGATGGAGGAGCCGAACTGGAAGTTTCGGCCCTCCGCTTGTGGTGCCTCTCCCTGTGCCTCTCCTTCTTCTCTCCCTAGAGGACTCTTTCCCCTCCGGCAACTTAGAGGGAGGTTGAGTCCCAGCCGGAGGGGGAGAACCCACAGCAACAGGTTGCTGAGTGGAAGGGCAGAGGCGGCGGTATCTGGAGGTAAAGACCCGCCAGCACCAGCTTCGACCTCCGCTCCTCAAAGCCGGGGTTGAACCCTGCACAAATGGTACAACCAGATGACAGGTGTTCAACCCCAAGATTTGCACGAGTGTGGCCATCCGCTGGGGACAGCTTATGGCCACACTCGGTACATTCGAAAACAGCCTTATGGGCTTCAGACATCACAACCCTAAGGCCTAACACAACACACACACAAACAAACTACGCAAAAAACCGAGAACTATTAAATAAAAGAGAGAGGAAAGCCTATACACACTCAACACTAACAATATCAATAACAAAAATAGAGATTTTCAAAACTTTTTTAGTCAAAAAATCTTATCTTTCTTCAACAAACGCCAGGAGCTCTAGAATCCGTAGCTACTTGAAAAGCGGCAAACGAAATCTGAGGTCAGTCAGGGCTTGGCAAGGGGTTATGGGTAAGAGGGAGGAGCTAGGAGCTCGGAGCCTAAGCTTTTGAATTGCCGGCTCGGATCCGAGGTCGGATCCGATACCCACAGGTTGCAGACGAATGAAGTCTGCCTACTTCAGATCGTATGTTCTTTTAACCAAGCATGTCTTCTAATGACAGAGCCTGTAACTGCTGCTCTGCAGGAGGCCTCTAAAGAATCAAAACCACATTGCAAAGTATGCTTACCCCACTTGCTCAGCTGCATGCAATAAATCCTGCATTTCTTTAAAATTAGGAGGATCTGAATCTGGAAGCATTTTTTGTTTCAACTGAGACAGTAAAAATTGCTGATATTTTAGCATGTGAAACTGGCAATTTAAGGCTCTCATTGCTAAAGTTGCAGACGTATATACGGTCTTTCCCCATCTGTCTAATGCTCTGGAATCTGTCAGAGGGAACTGGATTCTTGGCTGATGAGACCTTAACCCCCTTTGGGTCCCTGAGAAATAGTTTCAGGGTCAGCTACAGAGCTTTTATACAGAAATTTGAGAGAGTTAGGGACTCGGTAGTATCTGTCAGGTTTAACAGGGGCTGGAGGTAAGGAATCAGGATTTAAGCTGGATTCAGTATACACATCATCCACAATATCTAACACTGGCGGAATAGCAAGGGGTCTGTGTTGAGGTAATAAAAGGAAGTCTCTGAGCCTTTTCTTGGATTCTGAGTAATCCTGGCCTTCCCCAATGGAAATACTCCCCCATGGTATGTAGGGTTTCCCCAAAGGAGTAGTCCTCAGGCGGTGAGGCTGATGGAATTGAATCTTCAGCATCAGAATCCTCATAAGGGGGTGGGGTATAGAATATCCTAGGTCTGAGGATGAATCTGATGAGATGGACACCTGGTCGGATGAATCATAGTCTGCATCCTGTCTAGGCCTTTTATTAGGAGGGGGATGGGACCCCCTGATTAGAAGTGATTAGGTCTTCGGCCATTTTGAGCATTTGTTTTAGACATGGAGGCCTGTCCTGGAGAATGCTGTATTTGTTTCTTTGATTTTGAAGGAGGCTTAGACTTAGCTGAGGGTTTAATGCTTAACTGAGTAGGTTTGAAGACACCCTCAGAAGCTGCGGGTAGCTCAGCTACTCCGGATCCCTCTGAAGGGTTAGTTTCGGTAGGCTGAATAACTTGTGCGTCCGAAGGCCCAGCCATCTCCACATGGGAGTCAGAGGCGGCCTGTGGTTCTACAGAAGCGGTAGTCAGGGGCTGCGAAGGTGCCTCGCTGAAAACCGGAGAACCGGCGACTGGCCTAGAAGAGGCTTCATCAGTTTTGGGCCTCGGATACCTATCCTTGTCTTTGCGCTTTTTGCGTATTCCTGTCGTCGGAAGTTCCGATGGCATGGTATAATTGAATTTCCTACCAAAATAATGTCGGGCAAAATCAGATGTTTAATAGTGCGCTTGTTAAACCTAGCACAAAACTGACAACCAGTGACGTTGTGGTCTGGGCCTAGGCATGGGATACAATAGGAATGGAAATCCTTATGAGCTATTTGCTTCCCACAAGAAATACAGTTATTAACTTTTACTGACAGCGGTCTGAGGCAAGAAAAAGTTTCCCCAATGGGGTACTTAGCTTTGTAGAAGACTTCGGTTCTGGATTCGGAATGAAAATCGCAGGAGACGGCCGACCGGCACTTGCGAACTGCTTTTGCTTCGGGCACCATGCAGCAAGAAAGACTGAAGAAAATGGTGTCTGCTGCATCTTGTATACCCCTGTCGCACTGACGTCAAGGAGGAGGCGACAGCAACCGATGCCGGACCAAGACTTTGGAACTCAGGCAGACTGGGGAACTGCCTGACGGCAGGATAACCCAAGTGTAATGACTGCAGCAGTGTAACACTATGAACATCTTGTTTTTGTGCCTCTTGCCATTGATTGCGTGGCAGGTCTGGCATTTCTTTTGCCTTTGGAAGGGTGTGAAAGTGAAACCTGTAGCCCTGAGAGACTGTATTTAAGACCCATTTGTCCTGGGTGATCTTGTGCCAGTTTTGTGAAAAAAGTGCTAGCTTTCCCCCTAAGGGTGCTGGCAAAAAATAAGTGCTTGGCATTGGCAGAGGGAAGTCACTGGGACTGTTTTCTATAAGGCTGTGATTTGTCTTCTCCACTTCTGGAAGTAGAAGCACCCCATTGTTTGGGCCTGTATGAGCCCTGGTCTGTTGCCTACCTCTAGGGCATCTGAATCTGCCTCTTTGTGGTCTGTCTTGACACTGGAAAGGACCAATTCTTAGAGGGCCAGTTCCTGCTAAATCTGGGTGGCTGTACCTGTAAGAAATCCTTTACTGTCTGCATAGATTTTGCCTTATCCTCCATTTTCTTTAACACCTTCTCTGCCTTAACACCAAACAAAGCATCATGCTGTAATGGAGCATCCAATAATTTTTCTTCAACATGATCAGGCAGATTCTGTTCCTTTAACCAAGCATGCCTTCTAATAACAGAACCTGTAACAGCGGCCCTGCACGAGGCCTCCAGTGAATCATAGCCACATTGCAAAGTATGCTTTCCCACTTGTTCAGCTACATGCAATAAATCCTGCAAATCTTTGTTCTCAAAACATTCAGAATTTGTCAACATTTTTTGTTTTAGCAAAGATATTAAGTATTGTTGATATTTGAGCATATGAAACTGACAATTTAAAGCTCTTACAGCCAGGAGAAGTGTAAACTTTTTCCCCCATCTGTCCAAAGCCCTAGAATCTCTGTCTGAGGGAACAGGGTTTTTAGCAGAAGCGGCCTTGACCCCTTTGGGACCCTGTGAGAATTTCTGGGTCATCAGCAGGGTTTTTGTAAAGGAATTTATGGGAATATGGGACCCTGTAGTATCTGTCTGGCTTAACAGGGGCAGGAGGTAGAGAGTCTGGAGACCGGCCGGACTCTGAAAAAACATCATCTACTATGTCTAGAACAGGGGGAATTGCAAGAGGTTTGTGCTGAGGAAGTAAAAACAAGTCTCAAAGTCTTTTCTTAGAATCGGAATAATCCTGGCTCTACCAATGGAAATGCTCCCTCATGGTATGCAGAGTTTCCCCAAAAGAATAGTCCTCAGGAGGAAAAGCTGAAGGAATAGAATCTTCAGCATCAGAATCCTCATAGGAAGGAAGAGAATATCCCTGATCAGAAGAGGAATCAGAGGAAATGGAAACCTAATCAGAGGAATCATATTCAGTGTCTTGCCTAGGTCTCTTAGGAGGGGGATGGGAACCCCTGATCAAAGTAATTAGGTCTTGGGCCATTTTGAGCATCTGTTTCTTAGGCATAGAATCCTGTCCTGGAGAATGCTGTACTGGTTTCCTTGTCTTTAAAACTGTTTTAGACTTTGTCTTGGATGCTGAAGTAGGCTTTATATAAAGTTGTGTAGGTCTGAAGACACCCTCAGAAGCCGATGCCTGCTCAGCGGCTCGAGACCCATCTGAGGGATTAATTTCCGAAGGGCCAATACCTTGAGTATCCAGAGGCCTAGCTGTCCCCACGTGGGAGTCGGAGGCGGCCTGTGGCTCTGAGGTAGCGGGAGTCAGGGGCTGCGAAAACACCTCACTGAGCACCGGGCGAACCGGCGACTGGCCTAGAAGAGGCTTTGTCAGTTTTGGACCCCGGATGCTTGTCCTTGTCTTTATCCTTGCGTTTTTTATGAATTCCAGTCGTCGGTTGTTCCGACGGCATTATGTAGTTAAACCTTCTGCAAAAATAATGAAAATCAAAATCGTACTGACGCTTAATAGTGCATTGGTTAAATCTAGCACAAAACCGACAACTAGCAATGTCGTGGTCAGGGCCTAGGCAAGGAATACAGTAAGAGTGGAAAACCTTATGAGGTATTTGCTTCCCACAAGAAATACAATTGTTAACTTTTTCTGACATCGGTCTGGATCAAGAAAAAAGTTTCCCCTATAGGGTACTTAGCTTTATTTAAGACTACGGATCTGAAATTCGATTTCGAAAATCTCAGGAGTCGGCCGACCGGCACTTGCGAACTGCTTTTGCTTCGGGCACCGCACAGCAAGAAAGACTGAAGAAAATGGCGTCGGCTGCATCTTTTATACCCCTGGCGCACTGACATCAGGGAAGAGGCAACAGCAACAGATGCCAGACCAGGACTTTGGAATTCAGGCCGACTGCGGGTAGCCTGCCAGCAGGATAACCCAAGTGTAATGACTGCAACAGTGAAACACGAACATCTAAGCTGTTCGCTTGAGGCTCGGAAGGTCCAGATGTGTCACACCCCTCAGATGAGACAGGAGGTCTAGAGCTGGTTCCAGAATCCAAGGTAGGTGAACTAAGGGACACCACATGAAGGAAAACTAAATCTGTCGAGGCATAAAGGGGCAAAGGAGGATAACTTTGGCCTTCAAACTAGCAGCTCTCTGAAGGAATTCTGGGATTAGGGATACTGGGGGATATGCGTAAAGTAATCTGGGGGCCAATCATGGAGAACATCATCCCTCGACTCCCCCTGTGTGGGGGAAGGAATCAGGGCAAAATAGCTGTTGCACTTGTTTAGAGTGCAGAGAGGTCGCAGCATGGCTGACCCCCATTTGTGGAAAATTTATTCTGCCACTTTCTGAGGGACCATTCATGAAGTAACAGTATGCACCTGCTTAGCTTGTCTGCTAGTGCAGACGTCCCCCGGAATATACATTGCTAAGAGGAAGTGGTTGGAAGATATTACCCATTGCCATACCCTTAGTGCTTCTTGACATATAGGGTACGATCTGTTTCCTCCTGGTCTGCTGATGTACCAAACCACCAACGTATTGTCTGTCTGAATTACAATCGCTCTTGATGGGAGATCTCGAAATTTATGGTTATTCCTAACCTTGTGCAAGCGTAGAGGACCTGTTATGCCATAATGAGTTGATGCCTGGTTGGAGTGGTAATGAGCCAGTCTAAGTATGGGAACACATGGAATCCTTGCAGTCTCAAGTGAGATGCTACCACTGCCATACATTTGGTGAACACCCTGGGGGCTGTGGTGAGACAAAGGGGCAGTACTCTGAACAGATGACTGCCTCCTAGATGGAAGCATAAGAATCTCCTGGTTCGCCTTTTTATTTTTATAGGATAGTACACATCCTGGAGATCTACTGAGCACATCCCATAGTCCTTTTCCAGAAACTGAAGAATGGATTGAACTGTGACCATCTGAAATTTTTAAACAAACTTTACACAAATGTCATTGCAACATTTGGGAGACAGACAAAAAACAGTCTTAAGACTGCAGAAAATCAGTACACCTTTCTGATCCATTCAACACTGTCCAGCAATATAAATATCTGAACCTGACCCTGGTTTCCAGTCTTTTAAAAAGACAGAGTACATTGAGAAAAATAAGTTGCAAACTCTTTCTCCAACCACCTCACACCTTTGATGCCAGACAAGCTGTAGCAAAAAAAAAAAAAAAAACCCTTCCAATAGCTAGTGGAACAAATGCTCCCCTTAATCTTATTACAAGCTGTCTATAAAACTAAACTAATACAAACAACTCAACGCCATCTGCAGATTTAAACATTGGCCTCTAGACCTGAACATCACATCTCATTTCAAAAAAGCTGTCTTTCCTACTACAGCCAGATCTCCACTATTACTCTGCATTGTTTTTAAAATTCTACATGAATAAAAGCCAAACTACAAAATAAAGCACACTCACTACACACTATGTAGTCAAGACAAAAATGTCCTCACTCTTGTTAGATCCTACCCCCTTAAATCTTGCCCTTGGTGAAATAAGCTTTAGCAAAATTGTACCTATTAAATGAACAACCTTCCCCCAAGAATAAATCAAATTACTGATTGCAAATCTTTTAGACCACCTCAATGGCCATTTTGCACACATGTAAATACAATCCATCTTTCGTTTCATCTTAAACCACATACATACTTAACTCCATATATACTGAGCACCTCTTATCCTACTTTTTTCTTCCCCAATTGCACTTTCTCTCTGCATTCCTCACCTTACAGTCCCATTTTCCCCACTTTTCCTGCCCTTTCTTCCTCATCTTTTAGACATTTATTGCTCTAACATTTTTACTTTCCTGTCCTCTCTTTTATTCCTTGACTTCCAGTCCTTCACTCAAATACTTGCAAGAGCAAATCTATACTTTCACATCACAGGAACTTCTGCACATTGGTCCTACAAACAGCTATAATTAAAATAACTCTACTTGAAGCATCTATCTAGTATATCACATTAGCTATGCTAGGCTTGTGTAACAGTGCTTCTTTTCCATGTTATTCCATGCTTGCTTATAATGTATGTATAGTACCTTCTAATTAAATGAGTCTTATAAGCTGCTTCTCCATTTAATACCAGATTTCTGCTTTCCTTCAAATGCTACATGTTTCAGGTTGTAATCAGTGCAAAACCACAAATGACATTTATTCTCTGTTCAGTGTACACTGATTTAATGGTGTGTTCTACAACTGAGTCGTGGTTGAAAAGTGTCCCAAGACTAGTATACCTACCCAGTTAAACACAGTAAAGAAAACAGACAGGGATTTTTGTGCCAACTCCACGGGCTTCCATGTATTTCATCTCTATTTTACATGATAATGTAGCCATCAGTTTTCCTATACTGTTATTTAGCTACATTGTAGGAAAATCTATTCTCCCAAAGCAGGGAGACTACCCAACATGTTTTCTAGGCCTGTCACAGGATGAGGAACTCTTGTAGTTAAACAGAGGGAGACGATCTGCCTTATTGCATCCTCAGCATATATACATTTTTCCTCAGCTCTTACAAAGCAGCAGCACAAACTGATATAGAAGTAAGCTGCTATGGGACATCACACACCCAATAGCTGTGAAACTGTATGTCACCCCTTGCATGGAGTATGACTTAAGTCAGTTCCAGTGCTCCCCTGTCACTTCGGACAATACTACTGTTTCAGTGTATCCTACATGAGCACATTCTTACCACTTACACGGGTGATGCACAGCCTGTGATGTTATTTTCCCTTTAAAGTAAGCAAGCACCCCTTAATGTCTCTCTGGTAAAAGATATTTACATGCTCTGTATTGCTGTGCATGAAAGAAAATCTTTCCTTCACTGACAGATGTCTGCACTACTAACATAGGACACACGTTACCACTCTGTGTTCTCTACCTGCTGCTCTCTCTGTGTACCACTACCTTTACATGCGGCACAGTATAATTATATACTACTAATTTCACTGTATGTTGTAACTTGAGCACAATCATGCATCAGCTATTACTGCACAGGATGCACATGCTGTGCTTAGTTTCTCAGCATGGAAAGCATCTCACGTTGTCCTATATTTCAAAATCCCTATATCAGAATTATACCTGTGTATGAGATTTGCATTGCAAAAGAAGTTCTGCTTGCCATGATGTGTACCAAAACTTGCACATTGTATTAGACTTGTAACAAACTCTGAATTCCCCATTTTGGACCAAACTTACATAATACAATAGTTAAAAGTGTACAAACTTTTACAGAATACAAAGTTTTATAAATTTTGGACTTGATACCAAGGTTTTACAGTATGTCAAACCTCATTAATCTCAAAGTAGAGCTACACAGTGTGCATCAAAGATTTGGGTATCCCCCTCACTATTTGACCAATTGCACAATATCATCCTTATATTATAGATGCTGTCATTTCATTGCATTTGGCTTGTAGTGTACAACACATCTTATCCTGAGAATTTTAATAGTAAACCAAAATGTTATAGCTACAGTATTTCAAAAATATTCCGTTCAAAACACAACTGTAGCTATCACTTCTTTTCAGGGTGACACAGAAGTTATCAACCACAAGTATATAGTATTACAACATCTGACCTAAAAAGGCTAGACATTTCTGCATAAAAGTGAGATTCCCAATCTTTTCTGAACATTGTGGTAATGAAGTCATGTTATAAATGAAACCTTTTTTTACCAAAATTCTAAATTTTGGTGGAGTGTCTCTGAAGCTGGAAGCACAATCCAAGGGTATTTTATATGAAAAGTGTCCCAGTATAGGTCCATGTAGCAGCACATACTTGTTGAAAATGGCCAGAAGATTTCATTATTGGAAATGGAAGCTCTGAATGACATTCCCCGTGCTGCCTTTAAGCCAACCGGTTCTTTCAGGGTAAGTTTTGGAAGTGACAGATTCAGAGGTAAAACAGACTTGCTGATTAGCAGTTGCCTTCTGATTACTATTCCCCGACCACAACTCATCAATAAATGCTGCATGAAAAGACAGAGAAAAATATTTAGATCTATTTTAATAGATGGACAAGTTCTAAATATGCATTTTAAAAATCTTACTCATTCATGGTATAAATGTACTCACCTTACTTCATTTCCAGCTTTTGCCCAATGCCCCAAAATAAAATTGTAATTTGGTAAGTGCAATTCAAGCACAACAGATGAAGATAAAAGTTTAAACTTAATTTGGAAGCTGGGGGTTAAATGAATTTCTTAAAATTTCCCACTTTTGTAATGGAACCCCTCTCTTTCAACCTCCAGTCATCATTACCACAGTTGTTTTTTATGTGGGGGAGGGGTGGGGGTGCAAGGGAGACCTAAATAAACACACGAAAAACAAAGACGGTATGTACTTACAATAACACTGGATCTTTTCATGCAAGTCCACCTGATATGACTGCTGGAGTACCAAAGCCACTAGTTTGCATGCAATCTGTACAACAGCTAGTACCTCCAGTGCTTTGAGCCCTTTCCAAGACTTTCCCATAATCCCCTTTCAGACTCTCTTCAGATAGGGTTTTGTTGCCTAATGACTAAAAGATACTAGGAGCAACTGAAAAATTGATATGACAACTTGCAAGGGGGATTCAGGGATGTCATATCAGATGTGGATGACAATGGCTAAGAATTATGGCAAGTACATAACTACAATATCTTACTTCATCAGTTCGTCCAGACTACTGGGACAGAATCCCAAGATAGCTGAAATCATGACAGGATGCCTTTCAGAACAGTGGCTCCAAATGTAGCTCTAGTTCTGGAAATGGTGTCCAATTTATAGTGCTTGAAAAAGGTCTGCAGATTGGATCATGTTGGTGATATACAAATACAGATGGAGGAATTCCTAAAAACAAGTGGCAGAAGTTGCCATAGATCTAGTGGAATGAGCATTAGGTTTTGAACTTAGAACTTTACTGTTGCCAGAGTAGACAAATGTGATGGAATCAGATACCCATATGGACAGTGTTTTTTTTTTTATTGAAACTCTGGAAAGCAATCTATTAGAGGCAAATGACATGAACAACTGAGTATCCTTTTTGAAAGTCTTAGTTCTCTCGAGATAGAATAAGAAGTTATGTACCTACCATAACGTTCCATGTTAGTTGTCTTCATCTCGCCTTCTTTCTTGCTAGTTGGGATCAGAGCCGATCCTCGGCTCCGACTCGGCCATCTTCTATAGCTCGAGACTACCCCTTATCCCATGATGCCTAGTGCTAGCTACCCAGATCTCGTTTGAAATAGCTAACCCCAGACATAGCCAGAGAATCAAACCTGTCCAAACAAACAGGTTGGGCATACCTGTCATACTCTCAGTCAGTAGAGGAAACAAACCAGAGAACACTCAGCCAGTGAAACCAAAACTCCTCTTGATCCAATAGGACAGGGGGACGGAGTGTGAGATGCAAGAAAGAAGGCGAGATGAAGATAATTAACATGGAACGTTATGGTAGTTACATAACTTCTTAATATTAAGTTGTCTATCTCGCCTTCGCTCTTGCTGGTTGGGACAGTGTCCCTAGCACCTACAATCCTGGGCAGCTCATTGGAACAGACTCTTCAGAACAGTGGAACCAAAGTCAGCTCTGCTCCTGGAGACCATATCTAGCGTGTAATGAGAAATAAAGGTATGAGGATTTGCCCACAAAGCAGCTGCACAGACAGAATCCATGGGTAACCTAGATTGGAAGGCTACAGAGGTGGCCAAAGCCCTAGTAGAATGACCTTTCGGTTTGATAGGCAACTCTGTTATTGAAGTAAAATGACAAATAAATGTGTGACAAAAACTGAAATGAAAGGTTTGGGTCACTTTGGGGAGAAAGCTGTTGAGGAAGGAGTAGAGGGACTAGCTTCCTTGGTCCCACTTCCTCTAGTCCATATTCGTCTAGTCTATCTAGAAAATGAGCGTTGTCTATGATGTATGTTTGTGGGAAATTGTTGGGTGGTTGGGGAAATTGGGAAAAGGTCTTACAATTGGCTCAAATTGTTTTCTGAGCTTTGAGGATGGATTTTTAGGAGAGGGATGAAGACCAACCCTGTCCTTATGAAAAACAAGAAAAACCACACCATAAGCCCTCTGAGACAGAAGCTGCGTTTGGCTGAGTAATAGCTACCAGAAAAGAGAAAAGAAAGATAGAAAATTAGATAGAAACTTTAAGGAGCAGGGGCAGGGGGCATAATTAGGGGGAGGAGTACCAATAGTACCAAACCCAGGAGAGGAGGAGGAGAGGAGGGAGGAGTCTCAGAGTGGAGTCTAAAGACTCTTAAAAAGGCTAAAAGGCTTAGAGACAATGTTTGAACACAGACAAATTAGAATGAAACCCATGAAAGTTAGAAATGGCGGTAGCAAGTGGACCTGACTGAGAAAAAAGAAAAATAGAATGAAGAACACCAAGGAACACCGTGGGGCTGAAAACTGGGGCAGAAAAAACCTCTGCCCAACAAGAAAATATGCCCAAACAGAAAATGTTAAGTTTTTCTAGTTGTGACTTTGTGAGAGGAGGACTTGTGTCACGACTGAAATGCTGGAAATGGGGGGATGCTGGAGAAGGGTTGGAAGGCAAGCAAGCAAGCTGTGAGCTGTGTGTTTGGAGATTGAGCCTGAGCAGCCCATTGGATGAATGAATCAGTCTAGAATCGGGTCGTCCAGAGTCCAGAGCTGATCGAGAAGGTAATGGTGCAGGAACGGAAACCATATCTGTTGAGGCCAGTAGGGGGCAATGAGGATCATTTTACAACCCAACGATATTGCTTTCTGTATGAGTTTTGTTATCAGGGGAAATGGAGGGAAGGCATAAAGAAGTCCCTGAGGCCAATCGTGGACCAGAGCATCTCTGGGAGTGTGACCTGGAAGTGGAAGAAGGGAGAAGTAGTTGCTGCATTTGCTGTTGAAGGGGGTGGCAAAAAGATCACAGCAAGGCTGTCCCCATTTGCAGAAGATGAGATCTGCAACTAACTGATTCAGAGACCACTCGTGAGGCATGAGAATAGCTCTGCTGAGCCGGTCTGCTATGACGATGGATCTCCCAGGGATGTGTGTTGCAATCAGAAAACGTTGGGAGGAAATCGCCCACTGCCAGAGTCTGAGTGCTTCTCGACATAGGGGGTAGGACCTGGTTCCGCCCTGCTTGTTGATGTACCACACCACTGACATGTTGTCCGTTTGAATTGCAATGGTCCCAGAAGGGAGAGTCTCCTGAAGAGCTTGCAACGCTAGGAGCACGGCTCATTTCTAGGACGTTTATATGCAGATGGTACTCATGAGACTGCCAAGTGCCTTGGACTGTCCTGCCCTGATAATGCCCCCACACCTTATCAGGGAGGCGTCTGTGGTCACTGTGGCAACCGGAGGGGGCTGAATGAACGGTCTTGCCCTGAGTCACTAGTGGGGAGACCATCCACCAGGAAAGGTGCCTTTTGCGTGCTTCTGTAATCATGATACTGTGAGACATGGGCAGCTGCTGGAAAGACCACTGTGTGAACAGAAGCCACTGAAGGATCCTCATGTGAAAGTGGGCCAGTGGGATTAGAAGAATTGCTGCTGCCATGGAACCCAGAGTTTGAAGGACGAATCTGACTTGGATCCTTTTGCTCTGCATTAGAATTTGTACTTGCTGGCGAATTGTAGACACCCTTTCTGGCGGTAGCCTTGCGGACATATTCCTTATGTCTAAGTCTGCTCCTATATAGGTGATAGACTGACAGGGCAACAAGGCAGATTTTGCGAAGTTTATTGTAATGCCTAGCTGGGAGCAGATTGTGATCGTGTAGTCCCTGGCTTGCAGAAGTTGATGCCTGGTAGTAGCAGCGAGGAGCCAGTAGTCTAGATATGGAAACACCTAGAATCCTCGACGTCTCAGGTGAGCTGTGACCACTGCCATACATTTGAACACCCTGGGGGCTGTGGTGAGACCAAAGGGCAGAGCTCTGAACTGGTAATGACTGGCTCCCAGCTGGAAGCGAAGGAATCTCCTGGAGTGCCTGTCCATTTTGATATGGTAGTACGCATCCTGAAGATCCATGGAGCACATCCAATTGTCCTGACCCAGAAAGGGTAGAATGGACTGTAGCGTGACCATCCGAAACTTTGTTCTTTGAACATACTTGTTTAGTCTGCTGAGATCCAGAATCGGTCTCCAGTCCCCTGTCTTTTTTGGTACCAAAAAGAACCTTGAGTAAGTTCCGGATCTGTGTTGGTCTGCCGGGACTTCCTGGATGACTCTTTCTAGCAGTTTTGAAACTTCTACGACTGCTTGGTCCCTCAGATTGGGTGGAACATCTGGAAGGGATTTGCTTGACGGTAAGGGGGGTTTGAGAGAAGGGAATTTTGTAACCTCCGGATATAATTGACCGTAACCCATTTGTCTTGCGTTAAATTTTGCCAGGCTTTTAGGTACAGTGAAAGTCTTTCCCCCCACTGCTTCCAGAGGCGGGCAGCCAGGCAACCTTTCAGGGATGCTGAAAGGGCTTCTCAGAGAAGGATTCTCTGTTGGCCTGGTTCTGCGGACCCCCTCTGCCACGAGGGCAGCATCTGTTGTTGTTTCCCCTCTGCCCCTGGAGGAAAAATCGCTACATGTGTCAGGGCGAGGCTCCCTGGGATTTTCGGAACCACATTTTACCACTCTTCTGACCCTTGGGGTATGGGTCTGGAAGGAGTGGAAAAACGGACTCCCACGGCAGAGAGAGTCTTTCCTTCTTGCTCACATCTAGTCAAAGTGTCTTTCATCTGTGGTCCAAAAAGAAAGGAACCAAAGGGGGTGTTGGTGAACGACGCACTAAAGGGTTCTGCAAAGTTACACAGCCGCATCCATGCATGTCTCCTAAGGGCCACGCCCGTACCTGCGGCTCTACTCGCACCATCGGCTGCATAGGAAATGAGCCTCATGGAGGAGTTGACTACAGAATTAAGGGTTGCTAGCTGGGAAGCCACTTTAGTTTGAGCCCCCTCAGCTGATGGATCTTGAAGGGAATCTCCGAGCTCTTTAAGAAGATCCCTCTGAAGCTGGGTAAAATGGCATAAGTAGTTCAGTGATCTCATAGAAAAGGTCGCTGAAGCAAATATTGGCTTCCCTATCTGTCCATGGTCCTAGACTCCTTGGTAGGAGGATGGACAGACGAAGAGGTTACCGCTAACTCTTTTTGGTGGCTGCTGCTACCACCATGGCATCAACAGGAACCCCTTTGGTAAGGAACTGCTTATCATGGGGTGTTGTGATGAATTTGCCAGGTCTCCTCAGAGTTGGTTCCACTGTATCCGGGGCTGACCAAGCCTTTCGAGTCACCACGAACATAAGTGGATCGAAAGGCAGAAAAACCCAGGAGGTGGAAGGTCGGGAACCAAACGCATCCAGGAATACAGACTCATCCTCGGTAGGGGCTAGAGGATTCCATTTCCCCCTCTGCTTAAGCATTTTGAGGATGTCCGAAAAGGAAACATCTTCAGAGGGGGATCTCTGGGACCCTTCCGAATCATCTAAGTCTGTATTAGAAGTGACAGACTCAGGAGAGTCAATGTGCTTCCTCTTGCACTTCTTACGAGGGGACTCCTCTGAATGATAAGGGGAGGCCTTGGAAGAGGAGGAAACACCCAATGGGGTGCCCTGGAGCGCCGGTTCCCCATGCTTGGGGTCTGGAGGAGGAGCAGAGGTTGGCACAGGCACTACAGGGAACTGAGCCGATGGGGCCGATAGTGGAGATAGTGGAATCAACTGTCATTGATGTCCAACTGAAAGAGAGAGCATCCACTCTCCAGGCCTTTGGATGAAAAATCCTTGAGCAGAATTTTGTCAATTGGTGATTTTTGTGGGAGGCAGAGAGATCTATGTCTGGCCTTCCCCATGCTTGGATTATCTCTGTAAAAACTTGAGGATGCAACTTCCATTTGTGTGGATCTGTCATATTTCTGCTTAGGTTGTCTGCCAGCGTGTTTTCCTTGCCTGGCAAGTACTGTGCTTGTAGTTCGATTCGTAAATCCATGGCCATGTTCCAAAGTGTCATGGCCAGTCTGCATAGGGGGTATGAATGTGTTCCTCCCTGTTTATGTACCACATTACTGTGTTGTCCGTTCTTATCAATAGTTGACCTGGTTGCAGAAGGTCTTTGAAAGCTATAATAGCATTTATTACGGCTAGCATTTCCTTTTGATTGATGTGAAGGTGCTTTTCTTTTTGGGACCATTTGCCCTGAATGCCCCGATCTGTCATGTGTGCCCCCCAGGCGTAGTCCGAGGCGTCTGTTGTGATGACTTGATTTGCTTGAGGCTTGCTGAATGGGAGACCTGCGTTTGTTTGGCATGCTTGAGCCCACCACAGAAATTCCTTTTGAAGACATGGAATTAGTGGTATTATTGTTTCCAAACTGTGGTTATGTTGAGACCATACTTTTTTCAGGTACCATTGAAGTTTCCTCATATGCAGCTTTGCACATGGGATTAGTAAGATGCAAGTTGCCATGAATCCCAGAGCCTGCAGGATTTTCCTTGCAGTCAACCTGGTGCAATTTGCTAGTGTTCTGAAGTATTGAGTTAGTTGCCCCTGCTTCTCTGGCGTGAGGTAGGCCATCTGGGTGTTTGTGTCCAAGTTGGCACCCATGAAAATTATTTTCTGAGAGGGTATTAGCCTTGATTTCTTTTTGTTGACTGTGTATCCCAGAGAATTCAACACCATTATTACATAAACCAGATGTTTCAGAAGAATGTGCTTGCTGTCTGCTTGGATCAGGCAGTCGTCCAAATAAGGGTATATTTGTATCCCTTGAAGTCTGCAGTAGGCAATTACTGATGCCAGGCATTTCATTAATACTCTGGGCGCAGTAGATAAGCCAAAGGGCAATGCAGAGAATTGATAATGGGTTGAACCTGCAAGAAATCTGAGGTATCTTCTGCAATTTTGTCTGATTGGGACATGCAGGTATGCCTCCTTGAGGTCCAATGTTACCAGCCAAGACTCCTTGTCCAGCAAGGGAAGAAGCTGCTGAAGAGTGAGCATCTTGAATTTTGGTACGAGTAGAAATGTGTTTAGGATGGATAGGTCCAAAATAGGTCTCCAATCTTTTCCCTTCCTTGGTACCAGGAATAGTCTGGAATAAAAACCTTGACCCTGTTCGTGAGTAGGTACCTTTTGAATAGCTTTCATGTCTATGAGATCTGAAATTTGTCTTTGTGCCTCTGCCCTTTGATTGTGTGGCAAGTTTGGCATGCCTCTCATTTTTGGAAGGGTGTGAAAATGGAATCTGTAGCCTCTGTTTATAATGTCCAGGATCCATTTGTCTTTTGTGACAATATGCCAATTTTTTGAAAATAATGCCAGTTTTCCGCCTAAGGGTGCTGCCATTTGAGTCTTGCTTGGCATGCAAAGGGGAAAGTCATTGGGCTTGCTTTCTGAATGGTTGCGAGTTATCCTCACCACCTCTTTGTGTAGGAGCTTGCCATTGTCTGCCTCTAAACGCTCCTTGGGATTGCCCTCTGCCCCTCGGGCACATGTATCTACCTCTTTGGGGTCTGTCCGTGGCTGGAAAGGACCAATTTTTGGAAGGCCAATTTCTACTGAAGCGTGGGGGTTGTACCTGTAGAAAATCTTTCACAGTTTGCATTGATTTAGCCTTTTCCTCCATTTTCCTTAATACCTCCTCTGCATTAGCTCCAAATAATACATCCTTTTGTAGAGGGGCATCTAGTAATTTAGCTTTGACATGATCAGGCAAGGTTTGTTCCTTGAGCCAGGCATGTCTACGTATGACTGATCCTGTAACAGCAGCTCTACATGAGGCCTCTAGAGCATCAAAACCACATTGTAAGGTATGTTTACCCACTTGTTCTGCACTATGCATCAAATCCTGCAACTCCTTCAAGTCTGGTTGTTCAGGTTGTGACATTTTACTTTTCAATTGTGATAACAAAAACTGTTGGTTCCTTAGCATATGGAACTGACAGTTTAATGCCCTCATGGTTAAGGTAGCCAAGGTATATACCTTTTTTTCCCACCTTTCTAAGGATCTGGAATCTCTCTCGGAAGATAATGGGTTTTTAGCAGTGGAGGCCTTAATTCCCTTGGGGCCCTGTGAGATGGTTTCTGGGTCAGCACCTTGGCTTTTGTATAGAAACTGGTGCGAGTCAGGAACCCTGTAGTACCTGTCAGGCTTGACTGGGGCTGGAGGTAGAGAATCCGGGTTAAGGCAGGCCTCCGAGTACACATCATCTAGTATGTCCAAGACAGGAGGTATAGCCAGAGGCCTGTGCTGAGGTAGCAAGAGAAATTCCCTAAGCCTTTTCTTGGAATCTGAATAATCTTGGTCTTCCCAGTGGAAGTGTTCTCTTAAGGTATGCAAAGTTTCCCCAAATGAGTAATCCTCTGGGGGGGGGATACAGAAGGAATGGACTCCTCTGCATCAGAGTCTTCAAAAGGGGAGTAAGAATGTTCCTGTTCATCAGAGTGCTCTGAAATAATGGAGCCCTGATCAGAGGAGGGGGATTCTTCCTCCACTATGGGCCTTTTGTCCGTGGGGGGGGGGGGGGGGGGGGGTTGTGAACCCCTGATTAGAGTAATTAAATCCTCAGCCATTTTAAGCATCTGTTTTTTAGGCATGGGGCCTGGAGATGGGCCCTGCGTAGCTTGTCTCTTCGAATGCATGGCTGCTTTAGACTTAGTGAAAGCCTTGATGGAAAAAGAAGAGGAAGGTCTGAAGACACCCTGACATGTCCACATTTTGAGATTCACCGCCAAGAGTGGCTTCGGTATCTGTAGTCGGTGTGTGGGCCGAGGAGCCTGCGACCTCGGGTGCAGGAGACACCGCCAATGAAGTGTCGTCGGTAGTCAGGGGCTGCGTAGGCGCCTTGCTGAGAACCGGACCACGTGTAGTCGGCTTTGGCGTGGTGTCGGTAGAGACCGCGGACCTCGTGTGTCGGTCCTTATCTTTGCGCTTTTTAGACAAAACTGGAGTTGGAGTATCCAACGACATAATATAGTTAAATGTTTTGCCAAAATAATGCTGGGCGAACTCCGCCCGACGCTTAATGGTGCGTTTGTTGAATGTAGCACAAAAGCAACAGACCGAGACGTCGTGGTATGTGCCTAAACAAGGAATACAGAGGGAATGGAAATCCTTATGCGGTATTTGCTTCCCACATGAAATACAATTATTAACTTTGTCTGACATCGGTCTGAAGCAAGAAAAGTTTCCCCAACGGGGTACTTAGCTTTCAAGAAGACTTCGGTTGCAAAATTTTCGTAATTTCAGGAGGTGGCCGACCGGCACTTGCGAACTGCTTCTGTTTCGGGCACCGCGCGGCGAGAAAGACTGAAGAAAATGGCATCGGCTGGTTCTTTTATACCCCTGTCGCACTGACGTCAGGGAAGAAGCGACGACAACCGATGCCGGACCTAGACTTTGGAATTCGGCCGACCGAGGACCCGTCTGACGGCAGCAGAACCCATCTGTTATGACTGCAGCTGTATGCACGATGAACATCTGTACTATGTTCATCGTGTTACACTACTGCAGTCATTACACTTTGGTAGAATCCCAAAGCTGAGGTAGGGTGGCTGGTTCTATAAGGCATTAGGAGAAGCTATAAGGCCCTGCAGCACTACAGTGGCAAAGCCAGCTCTGGATTTAGAGTAAAGAGGCAGATGGTAATGCTTGGTAAAGGTATGTACAGAACTCCAAGTTGCTGCTAGGTACTCCTCTGAGGTAGGCAGTTGAAGTGGCTGTTGCCCTGGTGAAATGAGATCTAATGCTGTTAGCTACAGTTTTCCCATGGTGTGTATAGCAGAAACGTATACAGTGTCCTATCCATTTTGAAATGGTCTGTTTTGAAATGGCTTTTCCCTGTGCTCCTGCAGCATATGCTACAAACAATTGCTAAGTTTTCCTGAAAGCTTTGGTTTTGTCCAAGTAGAAGCGTAACTGCCTGTGTATGTCCAAAGAATGCAGAAGTCTCTCCCCTTTATTCTGTGGGTTAGGATAAAAAGTTGGCAAATGAATAGTTTGGCTTAGAGCCACACTTGATACCACCTTTGGCATAAAAGTAGGGTTTGTTCTTAAAGACACCCTGTCTTGGTGGAAAATGATGAAAGGTTCCACTGCCATTAGTGCCTGTAATTCTGAAACTCTTCATGCTGAGGTTATTGCCAGGAGCAGAGCAGTTTTCCAAGAGACTTATTTTAAGTCTGCGGAGTTTGCTGGCTCAAAAGGAGGTAAAGTTAATTTTTCCAACACGAAGTTGAGATCCCAAGTTGGAGTTGGTGCTCTACGGGGCGGTCTTATGTTTTTAGCCCCTCTGAGGTACTGTTTTAGCAAAGGATTAGAAAAAATAGGTGGGTCCATGTTGTAATGAGCAGAGATGGCAGAGGCGTGGATCTTGATGGATGAAAAGGAGAGGCCTTTGTCCAGCATTTCAGTTAAATATTGTAGTATCTGAGGAATATTTGGGACAAGAGGGTCAAGGCTGTGAGCCTGGTTCCAGGCACAGAATCTCTTCCATTTGTCCGAATAGGCTTTCCTGGTGCTAGGCCTTCTGGCCTCCAGAATGACATCCATAACAGCTTTGGAGAGAGGCATTGCTTGCTTGACTAAGGAATCTGCCATGCAGCCAGGTTTAAAGTCTTTAACTGGCTGTGAAGTATCTGATTGTTGTGCTGAGTCAGATGATGTGGAATTTGTGGTAAAATCCAGGGTGGACCTTGTGCTAAGTTCTTTAAGATTGGGTACCAGTGCTGGCGTGGCCAGTCTGGGGCAATCAGGATCATCCTTGACTTTTCTTGCCTGGCTTTTATGAGTATCTTTGGAAAGAGAGGTAGTGGTGGGAAAGCATATACTTGTAGGTTTTTCCAGCTGAATGAGAGGGCATCCACTTTCCATGCTTGTGGGTGGTAAGTCCTTGTGCAGAATTTCTGTAGCTGGCAGTTCATTGGGAATGCAAACAGATCTATGTCCGGGCTCCACCATTTTTGTGTTATCATTCTGAATATTTGTGGATGTAATTTCCACTCCTGCGGATCCATGATGTTTTGGCTTAAGTCGTCTGCCAGTGTGTTTTTCTCTCCTGAAAGGAATTGTGCTTGCAGATGAACTTGATAGGTTAGAGCTGTGTTCCAAAAGGTCATGGCTTGTCTGCAGAGGGGATAAGAATGAATGCCCCCTTGCTTTTTTATGTACCACATAACTGTGGTGTTGTCTGTCTTCAGTAGTAGTTGTCCTGGATGCAGAACGTCCTTGAAAGCTATAAGGGCATTTTGTACAGCTAGCATCTCTTTGATTGATGTGAAGATGCCTTTTTTCTGCGGGCCACTTGCCCTGAATACATTTTCCTGCCATGTGTGCTCCTCAGGCGTAATCCGATGCATCTGTTGTCAGTGTTTGCCTGGCTGTGGGTTGAGTGAAAAGCTGTCCCTTGTTGAGGTGACATGCTTGAGCCCATCATTGAAGCTCCTGTTGAAGGCAAGGAATTAGTGGTATTACTGTTTCCAAACTTTGACAGTGTTGAGACCAGACACTCTTTAGGTACCATTGTAGTTTCCTCATATGCAGTCTGGCATATGGAACTAGTAGTATGCAAGATGCCATATAACCCAAGGCCTGCAGAATTTTTCTTGCAGGGAGTTGGGTTTTTTTGCTATCAATTGAAAATATTGAGTCAGTTGTCCTTGCTTGTCTGGCGTGAGATAAGCCATCTGGGTCGTATTCAAGCTGGCACCCAGGAATATAATTCTCTTGTGAGGGCACCAGTTTTGACTTCTTCATTTACTGGGTACCCTAGGAAACTTAATTTTACAAACGCCAGATGCTTTAGAAGAATGTCCTTGCTCTCTGCTTGAATCAGGCAGTCATCCAGGTACGGATAAATTTGAATTCCTTTCTGTCTGCAAAATGCAATTACTGGTGCCAGGCACTTTGTGAAGACTCTGGGCGCAGTAGATAAGCTAAAGGGCAGTGCAGAGAATTGGTAGTGCATTTAACCAGCTATGAATTGGAGGTATCTTCTGCAGTTTTGTCTGATACAGTAATGCAGGTATGCCTCCTTGAGGTCCAAAGTTACGAGCCAAGCTTTCTTGCCCAGCATGGGAAGAAGCTGCTGTAGTGTCAACATTTTGAATTTTTGGAACATCCAGGAAAGTGTTTAGAGAAGAAAGATCCAGAATGGGCCTCCAGGCTTTGTCCTTTCTGGGAACCAGAAAGAGTCTTGAGTAAAATCCTTGTCCTTGCTCCTGTGTTGGTACCTTTTGAACAGCTGTCATGTCCATCAGTGCTGTAATTTGTCTTTGAGCCTCTGCCCATTAATTTGGTGGCAGATTTGGCATTCCTTTTAACCTTGGCAGAGTGTGAAAGTGGAACATGTAACCTTGAGATATAATGTTGAGAACCCATTTGTCTTTGGTGATCATATGCCAATTGTGACAGAAAAGTGCCAGTTTTCCTCCCAGGGGGGCTGCCAAGAGAGAACTGTTTGGCAGCTGTAGTGGGAAGTCATTGGGGCTGTTTTTCGTAAGGTTGAGGCCCGTCTTCCCCTTCTTTCTGGGTTGATGCACCGCATTGTCGAGGCCTTAAGGACCTTGTGGTTGACCTCTACCTCTTGGATGTCTGTATCTGCCCCTTTGAAGTTTGTCTGTAACTGGAAAGGACCAATTTTGTGTTGGCCAATTTCTGCTAAATCGAGGAGGCTGAACCTGTAAGAAACCCTTCACCGTTTGCATAGATTTTGCCTTATCCTCCATTTTCTTTAATACCTCTTCTGCCTTAACTCCAAATAAAACATCTTGCTGCAAAGGTACATCCAATAATTTTGCTTTAACATGATCTGGTAACATCTGTTCCTTTAACCAAGCATGTCCTCTGACAGATCCTGTAACTGCTGCTCTACAAGAGGCCTCTAATGAATCAAAACCACATTGCAAAGTATGCTTTCCCACTTGTTCAGCTGCATGCAATAAATCCTGCACTTCTTTATAATTAGGAGGATCAGAGTTTGGAAGCATTTTTTGTTTCAACTGAGACATCAAATATTGCTGATATTTTAGCACGTGAAACTGGCAATTTAAGGCCCTTCTTTGCTAAAGTTGCAGATGTATATACTTTCTTCCCCCATCTGTCTAATGCTCTGGAATCTCTGTCAGAGGGGACTGGATTCTTTGCTGAGGAGGCCTTTACCCCTTTGGGGCCCTGAGAAATAGTTTCAGGGTCAGCAGCAGGGCTTTTATAAAGAAATTTGTGAGAGTCAGGGACTCTAGTATCTGTCAGGCTTAACTGGAGCAGGAGGTAAAGAATCAGGATTTAAAATGGATTCAGTATACACATCATCCACAATGTCTAACACTGGCGGAATAGCAAGGGGTCTGTGTTGAGGTAATATAAGGAAATCTCTAAGCCTTTTCTTGGATTCTGAATAATCCTGGCCCTCCCAATGGAAATGTCCCTCATGGTATGCAAGGTTTCCCCAAAGGAGTAGTCCTCTGGCGGAGAGGCTGAAGGAATCGATTCCTCAGCATCAGAATCCTCATAAGGGGGTAAAGAGTATCCTAGGTCTGAGGATGAATCTGAAGAGATTGATACCTGGTCGGATGAGTCATAGTCCGCATCCTGTCTAGGCCTTTTATCAGGAGGGGGATGGGACCCCCTGATCAGAATGATTAAGTCTTCGGCCATTTTGAGCATTTGTTTCTTAGGCATGGAGGCCTGTCCTGGTGAATGTTGAATTTGTTTCTTTGTTTTTAAAGGAGTTTTAGACTTAGCAGAAGATTTAATGGTTAACTGAGTAGGTCTGAAAACACCCTCTGAAGCTACGGGTTGTTCAACTACTCTTGATCCCTCTGAAGGGTTAGTCTCGGTAGGCCGTAAATCTGGTGTGTCCGAAGGCCCAGCCATCTCCACGTGGGAGTCAGAGGCGGCTTGAGGTTCTAAAGATGCGGTCGTCAGGGGCTGCGAAGGCGCCTCGCTGAAAACCGGAGAACCGGCGACTGGCCTAGAATCGGCTTCGTTGTCAGTTTTGGGTCTCGGATGCCTGTCCTTGTCTTTGCGCTTTTTGTGTATTCCAGTCGTCAGTAGTTCCGATGGCATGGTATAATTGAATTTTCTGCCAAAATAATGTCGGGAAAAAATCAAACCGACGTTTAATAGTGCGCTTGTTAAACCTAGCACAAAACCGACAACCTGTGACGTCGTGGTCTGGGCCTAGGCATGGGATACAATAGGAATGGAAATCCTTATGAGGTATTTGCTTCCCACAAGAAATACAGTTATTAACTTTTACTGACATCAGTCTGAGGCAAGAAAAAGTTTCCCCAACAGGGTACTTAGCTTTGTAGAAGACTTCGGTTCTGGATTCGGAATGAAAATCTCAGGAGTCGGCCAACAGGCACTTGTGCACTGCTGTTGCTTCGGGCACCGCGCGGCAAGAAAGACTGAAGAAAATGGAGTCGGCTGCATCTTATATACCCCTGTCGCACTGACGTCAGGGAAGAAGCGACAGCAACAGACGCCGGACCAAGACTTTGGAACTGGAACTCAGGCCAACTGCGGGACGGCCTGATGGCAGGACAACCCAAGTGTAATGACTGCAGCAGTGTAACACTATGAACATCGCATTTGTGACAAATAATCCAGAGAATGATCAGAGTCTGTATTTTGTTCCTTCTCAGAGGATAAAGAATCTAGAGTGTGTATTTGTGGTGTGGCCTGTGGCAGCTGGGTCACAAAAGGAGGTGGCTTCAGAGCCATGATAGTTTTAAATAAGCCCTGGGAGAATTTCATCACTTCTTTTGCCTTCTAAGCTGTAGAGGAGGTCATATGCCTAGTTTTTTTTTTTTTACCTTTTCTAAGCATGTCATCTACCAGAATGAGCCTCTGAGGTCCAGAACCTAGGTGTACTTCAAAAGTAACTGGAAGTTCTTACCACACTAGAATTTGAGGGACTTTGTGTGGTCCCTCTGAAATGAGGCATGGTTCATCTGAAGTATCAGCAGCCAGCAAGTCCGGTAATTTCGGTACCAGCAACTGAGAGAATATCTAAAATACCGCAGTTCTACAACCACAGCAGGTATGTCTGACTCAGAAATGTTAGACTAATTCATCTCAGGGTCTTCTAATTGCTTCTTTGGCAGAAGGGTAATATCAGATACTGGGGATTCCACCATCTTAGCCTGGGCCAGGTATTTTAGAGAGCTTCAAGGAATATGTTCACAGAGGAAAGCCTCGACTCAATGGTCTTTGGAACAAATGACTGGTAGACAGAGCAGACCGTGTTCCAGGGCTAAACAAAAAAGGCACTTAGTGTGCAAGTCATTGCACAGAATCTACCTACTGCACACACTCGCCCCTAAAGGACACCTAACAAAAATCTTTAGCAGTCAAAATTACAAAAAAGGAAGGTTCCCCAACAGGGTACTTGTATGAAAAACAAAGAAGCAAAAGTGCCAATGACCAAAAGTAGATCAGTTCGAATGATACAGGACCTCTGCTCTGCCTGGCAGTGAGATAGTCTGAGGTATTCATACGTACACTCGCCTATATATCCAGATGGGTCTATTTCATATGATCGACACTCATTTCACTGACACCAAAACACCGAAAGCTCAAAACATCAAAAACTCATATGATCGAAACTCGTAACATTGACACATGAAATTCGAAGCATTATGCCCGTTCCCCCACTGTAGCGTGATCCTGGAGTTATAATAAATAGTTGGGGGGGGGCAGAGCCCCCCCACATTACTTAGATAAATATTGTCATCTGCAAACAGTCATTTCTGATACAAGTATCCATATGTATGTTTGAAATGTAGGATGTATGTGGGGGGCTTTGTGCCCCCCCCATCTAAATATTCTAACTCCAGGATTGCGCTACAGTGGGGGAAAGGGCATAATGCTTTGAATTTCATGTGTTGGTGTTATATGAGTTTTGATCAAATGAGTTTCTGGTGTTTTGGTCTCTCTGAAAGGTTTGTCAATCAAATGAGCTGTCGACCATATGAAGTAGACCCATCCAGAGACATATCTAAACTCATGTGGACATATGCCCTCAGAAGGTAAAGCTTTGCTACCCCAGTGGGACATCAGCGGACGAAAACCCCATACGTTATGGAATACTGCAACAGTAATTTCAGTCAGGACATCAAGAGATTATGAAAAGGGAGAACTGGAAATTGATTTAAGATATTATAGGTCATAAAAGTGACATGCTATTTGCATGGCGATGTCAAGACCAGCTTGAGCGGGCAATCAAACAGTGACCTGAGGAAGTGATGATACCAGGGAATATTCAGTCTCATGTACTGACAAATCTATAGCCATGACAAGCAACGAGGAGCATTTATTTCAAACCTTTAATGACTTGTCAGAAAAAAGCTAGATGAACATGTAGTTAGAATGTCAACCCCAATGACTGAGGAAGCAAAGGTTCATAGTTAGATATCAGTTGCCTAGAAGAGCCAATCTTAGTGCTTAATGACCCCCCCCCCCCAAGGTATTTTGAACTAGCTGCTGGAAACTAGGTGAAAGTAGAACGTATTCTGTGGGCAGTGGTAACATCGCCCACAGAAGTGATCCACTCCCTTTTTTGAATACTTTTCTTCTTGAATTACAGTGATCGGGGGTTGCAGAGAACACTAACTGGCAGCAGCACATCTTATTACATGGTAAGCAAAATGTAGCTGTTCCTAATCTTCAGGGATGGTCTTTCTCTTGCAGGTGTTTGTAGCGGTCAGGGCATTAAACATAGTAGGCAGTAGTAATATTAAACTCAACTTAAGTTATTTTGATTAAGCTCTTGGGGAATGAGACTATTAATCCAAATTGAGTTGAACAACTAGCATTACAGATTTCAGATTCATAATGTTAGAGAATATTTGGTTAGTTAAGTTTTTAACCATACTCCAGTACTGTTTAGGTTAACCTACACAGACTAATTGTGAATGTACAGTTGTGTACCTTACCATAAATGTAGATGTTCAAGAGTATTCACTGTTGCAATCATTACATTTGGGTAATCTGCTGGCAGGTTGCCCTCAGTCGGCCTAATTAATAAAGTCTTGGGTCCTGCATCGGATGCTGTCCCTTCTTCCATGACGGCAGGTCGTCAGGGGTATAAAACATGCAGCTGACGCCATTACATCAGTTTTTCTTGCCCCAGATGTCAGGTGCCCCCCAAATGGGGAGCAAATAAAATTAAAAACACAAAAATATACCTCCAACCAAAAGCAAATACACCAAAAAGGCTTTTAAGCATATTAAAAGAAAGTGGAGGTATAGTAAGAGAAAAAACAGGGGGCTGGAGGGAGGGTAACCAGGACTGCAACAGTGAATATACTCGAACATCTGCATTTATGATAAGGGTACACAAATGTACTATGTTCTTCGTGTTTTACTGTTGCAGTTATTACATTTGGGTAGATTCCCAAAGCTATGGTTGGGAGGATGGATTTATACAGCATTAGGACCAGCTATGAGGCCCTGCAAGACAGCAGTGGCAAAGCCAGCTCTGGATTTAGAGCAAATTGGTAAATGATAATGCTTGGTGAAAGTATGTACTGAACTTCAGGTAGCATCTTTTAGAATATCCCTGGTAGGAACACCTCTGAGAAAGGCTGCAGAAGCAGATGCAGCCCTGGTGGAATGAGATCTGTTCCCTTGGGGAATAGGTTTTCCATGGTGCTTATAGCAGAAATGAATGCAATGGCTTACCCATTTAGAAATGGTTGGTTTGAAATAGCTTTCCCCTCTGCCCCAGCAGCAAGTGACACTAGCAATTGTTCAGATTTTCTTCGAAATTTAGTTCTGTTCAAGTAGAATCTAAGTTGTCTGTGCACCTCCAAGGAATGCAGAATCCATTCCCCTTTGTAAGTGTACACTTACCATAAATGTAGATGTTCGAGTGTATTCACTGTTGCAGTCATTACATTTGGGTTATCTGCTTGCAAGTAGCCCTCAGTCGGCCTGACTAACAAAGTCTTGGGTCCTGCGTCGGCTGCTGACCCTTCTTCCATGATGTCAGGTCGTCAGAGGTATAAAACATGCAGTCGACGCCATTACATCACTTTTTCTTGCCCCAGATATCAGGTGCCCCCCAATGGGAAGCAATTAAATATAAAAATACAATGATATACCTCCAAAAAAAAAGCACATACACCAAAAAGCTTTTAAGCATAGCAAAGGAAAGTAGAGGTATAGCCAAATGAAGTTAAGGGGCTGGAGGGAGGGTAACCAGGACTGCAACAGTGAATATACTCTAACATCTACATTTATGGTAAGTGTACACAACTGTACTATGTTCATGTTTCACTGTTGCAGTCATTACAATTGGGTAGATTCACAAAGCTATGGTTGGGAGGAGGAATTTAGAAAGCATTAGGACAAGCTATAAAGGCCCTGCAAGACTGCAGTGGCAAAGCCAGCTCTGGATTTAGAGAAAATTGGCAAATGATCATGTTTGGTGAAAGTATGTAAAGAACTCCAGGTAGCAGCTTCTAGGATGTCCCTGGTAGGGACTCCTCTGAGAAAGGCTGCAGAGGTAGATGCAGGTACAGATACAGATAGAGGTAGATTTTCGGAATGTCAGTAGTCGGATGGCTGACCGAAGACGTATCTGGATAATTGAACCAAGCACCAAAATATTTAGTAGAGTAAATATACCGTCGACGGATAGTTCATGGTTTAAATAAAGCACAAAACTGACAGCAAGGTACGGTCGTGGTCTGGGCCTATGCAAGGAATACAGTATGAATGAAAATCTTTAGGAGGTATTTGCTTTCCACAAGTAATGCAATTATTTACTTTTACTGACATCGGTTAAGAGCAAGAAAAAGTTTCCCCAACGGGGTACTTAGCTTTTAGTTGAAGACTTTGGTTCTGAAACTTGAAAATGAAAATTTCAGGAGTCGGCTGACCGACACTTGCGAACTGCTTCTGCTTCGAGCACCGCACGACAAGAAAGACTGATGTAATGGCGTCGGCTGCATGTTTTATACCCCTGACATCATGGAAAAAGGGACAGCCACCGACGCAGGACCCAAGACTTTGTTAATCAGGCCGACTGAGGGCTACCTGCAAGCAGATAACCCAAATGTAATGACTGCAACAGTGAAACACGAACATCAGTGTATTGACCTTATCTTGCTGCCATTGACCATTACTGCAGGGAGTCAATGCAGGCAGGAAGTGATAATTGGGTGATGCAGAGACAGACTACATAGTTTGGAGACTGACCATCCATTACAGGTGCTTATACTCCCTTATAATGAAATTATAATGCTTAAAGAGGTGGACAAGGTGGTCAGCAAGGATACTTTAGGTGGACACTTAAATGGATAAGCAGGAATCTAGTAAATTCCATTCAGCAGACCAAACACACAGATGCTGGAGTTGTACCTTAAGAGCTTCTTGGAGCGACTGTCCATGAAGCAAGTCTGAGGAGTGAATTCTGAGTAGGCTTCTAATACGCAGTCCTTAACAGTTGAAAGCAGTGGTCAGTATCCAACCTGAAAAAGAAAAAAGGGAATAATGTCAGAAAAAGGTCTACACAGCAAAAAAGTTAAGTAGGAAGGTGAAAACAGTACGACTGAAATAAATGTAGAAATAGAAACAAGCAGCAGAGAGTTTATGCTAGTCACAGTTTATTAACATTATGTACCCACTATAATCTTTGCATTGGCTGTGTTGGTCACTCTGCACTGTTATAATCTTGATAAAAGCAAAGCAATGCCATAGTTTTTTTTTTTTCAAACAAAGTTGAGTTAAATCACATTCTCCTAAACAGTGCTCTATGGGCTGAGACTTCTAAAAGACAAAGTAAGGAACATAATACATGCACTTTCAGAATGAATCCGAGATTTAAACCATCTCAAGTATTCATAGGTAAGCACCAGATAATCTGTTTACAGATTACAAGCCTAGCCAAAAAAACATCCTATGTAGAAGTTCCCTCTCTACTCAAAGAGGGCAAGTTGGGATAGACCAGGGAGAATGTAATGCTGCCCATCCAACTGTCTAGGTTTACCTTGATGCCGGCACGGGTGCTACTCTGCTTGACATGTACTGGAAAGTTTGTTCCAGAGGTTAGGGATATGAATCTATTGTACCAACATGCATTACTTATCTGCTGTGAGATTAGTTCCTTTAACTAGGCATTTGAGGTATCATTTGTTCTATGAAGGAAGGAGGTGAAAGAGGGTGGATCTTTCATAGGGTCACAGGTGTGTACTAGGCTAATGACCCTGGAGCCTTTACAAGCCTAGCCCATAGGATTACCCTGGCATCATGCCATCCGACCTTAGTTTCCAGTGCTTCTGTCGAGTAGAACCACTGGAGTGATCCCCAGGGTGAATTTTCTATTTCCCATCCACTCAAGAATTCTCTTGAAGAGGGCCAGTGAGGTGTGCTGACATATATGAGAAGTCTATTCCATAGCATGGGCAGTCTTCTGGGTTATAAGCCTGTTCCTCCAGCACGTTCTGTTGATTGTGGTAGAGATTGAGATCTCTGGAGCGTGTGGTGTGGAGGGATTGGGATTTCTTTAGCTGTAGCATTTCTAACAGAGCTGGGTCAGACATGGCTTTGTAAGTCAAGCAGAGATCCCCTCTAAGTAGGCGAGAGTTTTTTTGAGTCTGTCCATGAAGGACAAGTGTGTAAGGCCTTGGATTCTCTTT
Source organism: Protopterus annectens (assembly GCF_019279795.1). NCBI lineage: Eukaryota > Metazoa > Chordata > Ceratodontiformes > Protopteridae > Protopterus > Protopterus annectens. The sequence goes on along the minus strand of NC_056751.1, from coordinate 333,272,199 downwards.
ATGAGGTACTTTTGCGGCCTCTCCAGTTGTTGCAGGTGTCTAGTGAGGTATATGCCAAATAGGGCATTGTACTCTATGACTGGCCTAATGAGGGAAGAGTAGAAAGAGACAATAACCTCTTTCTTCCTGGATGCAAAACCCTTAATAATGAGATGTGCCATATAGGACTTTCTGATCATAGTGGCAGTGTGGTGGTCAAAAGAGAGGTTGCGGTCAACCTGTGTTCCTAGATCTCTAACGCCTTCTGTGTTCAGTGGACTACCATCGATGCGGTAATTCATGGGATATGGGTTTTTCCCAAAGGGGATGACATTTCTTGGCATTGAGCTTAAGGCCATGGTTCTGACACCAGTCGTTGGTCTCAGTGAGGCGATTCTGTAGGATGTCAACATCACTTGGGGAGTTAATAATGGCTCCCACCTTGCAATAGTCTGCAAACTTTGTCAACCAGAGTCCCTTTCTGTTGGACTGGACTTCTGAGAAGTAGATACCAAACAAAAGAGGACCCAGGACCAATCCCTATGCGACTCCACTCGTGTCTAGTTGGCAGTCTGACTTGGAGTCAGCTACTTTCACACTGTGGGTTCTATCTGTGAGCCAGTTTGTAACACACCTGGTGATATAGGGGTTGATGCCTAGCTTAGTGAGTTTTTCTATGATTCCCGAGTGGGGAATGGTATCAAAGGCCTTGGCCAGATAAAGGTAGGCTATATGAACCACCTTGCCTTCATCCACAGCTCTGGTGAATGACTCAAAGTAGTCAACCAAGTTGAGCAGGCATGATCAACCCTTCACAAAACCAAACTGTGTGTGATCCAGAGTTTGGAGATTCCCTATATCCTTGTTCATTAGGTCCATGATGATGCGTTCCATAGGTTTGCATATCAGACATGTCAGGCTAATGGTGCGATTGTTCCCAGAGTCTGTAGTCACTCCTCCTTTGTGGAGAGGGATGACTATAGCAGTGTGCCATTTGGTAGGGACAAAGCCTGAGGTGAGGCTGTGATTGACCAGGGCACACAAATGAGATGCCAGTTCACTCTATAGTTCATATAGAACACAGACATGGATATTGTCAGGTTCCATAGAAGCTGTATTCTTGGCCTTGGACAGTGCTGCTTTAACCTGTGCAGCAGTAATACTGGGTGCCTGGCAATCTACTGGTATTGTGATTGGTCCTTTGGGGAGGGGAGAGGGATAAAGTTGGCACTAAATTTGTTGGCCAGTATATTGGCAATCTCTGTTGGCTCGGTATAGGAGGTACCATTGTGTAGTAGCTCAGAGCAAATTTGGGTATTGCCATGGAGGTCCTTTACATAACTACAGAAGGCCTTGTGGTTGTCTTTGCTATCTGCTGCAATTCTGTTTTCATAGCTAGCTTTAGAGGATTTGATGAGGGATCTCAACTTTTTTTTTTGAGGCTGATAAGGGAGTTTTTCCAGTCTTAGGACTTCACTTTATTTCGCATCAGTTTCATCCATCTGTTGTAGAGTTTGTTTATGGCAGGGGACCACCAGATTGGCTTCCTTTTTTGGAGGAGCACTTCTTGGTTCTATTGGGTATGGTGAGATCCATGCATTTGTGTACGTGTTCGTACAGTGCTCTGGTGTATGATTTGGCGGTCATGCAACTATTCTCCATTTGCCTGGGTGCCATGAAGTTAGCCACCTCTATTCCTAGGAACCCAAAGTTAGCTTTGGAGTAGTTTTTCATGGTGGTTACCTTTGCGGGGGGGGGGGGGGGTGGATTTCCAAGGTGATTAGTTTGTGGTCGGATCTAACCAGGGAGGAGTTCACTATTGGTGTAGTGCAATGGTCACCCATGTTTGTAATGAAGAGGTCATGGAATTAATGAATTCCAGGAAATGGGCAAGTGTATTGGTACATAAGCAGTTTTCCCAGTTAATGGAGGGGTAGTTGAAGTCGCCCAGTAAGTGTGTGTTAGGTTGGACCCTAAAATTCTCCAGGGTGCTTAGGAATGTGGAGTGTGTGTCTTGGGACATGGTTGGGGACCTGTAACAGGCTATGACCTGAATCGCTGTCTTACTCAATGTTAGCTGCACCTGAAGTATCTCTGATGCATTATTTTGGACTACCAGTCTGGAGGTGTGTGCATCCTTTATGAATATGGAACCACCACCGCCTTTGGAGCTTCAGCCCAAGGTCTGGGGCTGAAAGGTGTGGAATGAGTTATAGCCTGGTAGTGCAGGGGTGCTTTCTGCTGCCTTGAACCAGGTCTCTGTTACAGCACAAATGTCAATGTTCTCCATTTTAAGGAGTGCTTTGAGCAAATGCATTTTGAGATTTTAGACTTCTATAGCATTGAGCAGCATGATCCCCAGATTGCATTTGTTTGTAGCTGTTATGGTGGTAATTTGGTCTTTGGAACACTACCTAAAAAAGGCACTATAGGGGTGCCAAGAGCCTTGGCCAGTATCCAGAAGCCCAGGAGTGACAGATACAGGCCATCTCTAGCAAAGCATCGAGGTCTGTCAATCATGTCATCCCAGGCAGACAGATACTGGATCCCCTTAGAATGACACAAGAAATTAGCCAACTGTTGAAATCAATAAATTTCTACTTGTACTGTGGTGGTATTCTGGGTGATGGCAGGATGCTGCTCAGGGCTAGGGTCGTACCCGCCCTGGGCTACATAATTCGAAAGCTCCTCCATGTCTCTCTTCATGTAGTCTAGGGAGGTACGTCTAATCATTCACACACACATGTACAATGACATTGTCCTATTTGTACCTGTTGTTGAGGGACCTGAGTGCGTGTGTTATATGGTGGATCCTGACACCTGACAGGCAGCTGTTACTTTCTCCTTATTCAACCTAGTGAGTGGGACATCAGTGTGCCTCACTATTGAGTCACCTAGGACTAGTGTGCCGGGCATGCTAATTTGCCTTAGGGGCTTTGGTTGAGTGACACACTGTTTAGGAGAGTTGTGCGTCTCGTGAATAGTGTTGTAGTGGTAGTGTGCATTTCTACCTTGGAGGTCTCTGCTGTTTGGGTAGATTTTTATTGAGAGCCTCCACAAAGCTGGGTGTGTGGTTTGTGTTTTTATGTGAAGGCAGTGCTGGTGTGTGTTCTGGAGGGCTGTGTGTTACATGTGGTGTGGTGTTGACTTTCTCCTCTTGATCAGCTATTCCGGTCCTGGCTGGAGTGCATGGCTTCCAATTTGGATATACAAATCCATCTCTCACCAGTCTGAGTGTTGGGAGGTAAGAGGATAGGGTTGTCAGTGTGCATGAGGCAGTTGCTACATTTCATGTCATAAAAAGCTAGACAAAGATCTCCACAGATAAGTCAGTATGAGACTTAAGTAAAGAGAGAGGCTATCGGTCTGCCTTTTCAAAGAATTAACAGTCACGGTGCTCTCTCTATTATGAAGAATCCAAAAGTGAACCCCATTTTGTGTTTTTTTTTATACACCTTTCACTTTAGGTTGCTTCTGGCCATTTAATTTCCTGAGTTCACAAGTAAATACCAAGTATTCTGTCCTGTAGACCATTTATAGCTTTGCCATTGCAATACCACCACATTCTCCTCCCATTCATAAGTGAGAGGGATAAGACCAGGCATGAATTCATGGATCCCCATCCATGCACAAAGATTATTTTTCAAGAGAATTGAAGAGTTGCTTTGTTTGGTAAATAAAGGACGTTCATTCCATAGGTTGAGGATTCTCTGGCAGAGGTATCAACCAATTCAAAAAGTTTTATTTTTGTTAAGATGTAGATTAAGAGTTCAAAGAATGAGTATTTGTTGTGCTACCATGCAAACATACAAAAAGACCAAGCAGGGCAGGGTCATTTGCTGTCTTATATGCTGGCAGTGGTATATTTTTGATTGTCTGCTGATCTTTTAGACACCACATGCATACGGTCCATATCTGTTAGTTGACTAGGTAGGTGAAATAATCCAAAATTGACTTTTTGCCACAACCCAGGACACATGTAAAAAAAAATACAGTATTCCAATACACCAAAATTACATGAATATGAAAAATTAAACTATCCTTTCTAAAATCACGAGAAAGAAAATTCAATACTCTAGGAAGCACACAAAAAATGTATCATTAAATAAAATGACTGCCAGCCCCAACTGTAAATACATAATAAAAATGACAATCTCAAACTGAAAATATTGGCTATACTCAAAAATACTTTGCTTTGATGTCATGAGCACACAAGGACTGCAACATTCTGCTGACAGACCTTTGCTAGGGCAATTGCAAGTCAAAACTTTTTAAGCCATTTAGGTAAAGCTGTGTAAGCTTTGATGTTTGCAGGAATCATCTGATGACAAGAGCTTCAGACTTCTATGACTATCAGAAATTCTGTAAGCACACCTACTGCAACTGTTCTTTGTGACCTACTTCAGAAATGCTTTGTTTCAAAGGTCAGAAACCTTCTAACACCTTAAACATTATGTCAAGAGGACAGACATTCGAGTCCCAAGACAATCATATTTGCAGGTTCACATACTGAGATTAAAGCACAATAAAAACAGTCTCCTATCAAGATCCTGTTTCCAACAAGTAAGGCAACCTATGCAACAATATTGGAACCTAACCCCCAATTGCAGGGATGTTGTAAGGGGGGGGGGGGTACTAATTACACTTGCACTTAATAGAAACAGCTAAATCTGCTCTGTTAAAAGGTATGAAATTGGTGCCTAATCAGTTATGAGTATACTGACATATTAACCAATATTAAGAAATTTTGTAAAAAGCTGAAGCATTTTTTCATCAACAAGATACTACAGTTGTAAATACTGTGAACAGTGGGCAAAAGAGCAATAGTAATAGCCTTGCGATGGAATTGTGCAGTACCCCCCCCCCCCTTCAAGATGGTTACACTTGGGACAAAAAAGGAATATTCAGACACACTGCTGTCTTGGACTTCATACAGAGTTCCCAGTTTTGCACATTCATTATTGCTGTTCAGGGACTTGCATTTACAAGTCTCAAATTTAAAACCTAATAATTAGCACAGGGGTACCACTAGATAATTTCCTGGACTTAAATACCCATCAATATGTTTCTGATGAGGAAAATTGGCACGATTCTGTTATAGTATGATCACATTTCCATACCCCAGTTAAAATTTAAAAATAAATATATGCTTCCAATAAGTATGAAACAGCTAACATGTTTGACAAGATTAGAATAGAACCATCACATTTTAGGAGATAATTGAAATTTAATGTGACCAAAGAAAAATGGAATGCAGTAAAAAAAAATTAAAAAAGTTATCTTAAGTAAATGTATAATCAAGAAAGCAGACATAATAGTACTGATAACCCAATTTCCCCTTTATGCTCAATTACGCACAACTGTCTTACAGAATATCATGAATTAACTTCTTCCTTTTATGACTTTGAGGCAAAGTTTTTTAGATTTGTTTTAAAGGGAGTTTTTTTGACATCAAAAAAAGAGATTGCATACTGAACATCTGCAAAAGTCCTGTGATGCATGCATTTCATAGCATGCATAAAAACATATGAGCCTCACGCATCTTATTTCACTCAGATTTATCCTAATCAAATGAGTACCCAAACTGACCATTTGAGATTTTAGATTTATTCCAGCCAACCTTAAATACTGAGGAACTATTTACCAAGTATTCCTCTATCTTTTCTTCCCTGTACCTACCAACCATTAGGGCTTCCCCAATTAGACTTGGTCCATTTGTTAGCCCTATACCACGGGTAGTTACATATTCACCATAATACGCCTGTGGAGTCTGCTTCCATCCTTCCTCAATGTAGGGGCTTAGATAAGACTTCAGCCATTAAGCTTTGGATCCAGTGCTCAGGCTCTTCCTCTTTCCCATAATTCCTGTGCAGACAGCAAGTTATCTCACATTGAGTTAGCCTGCCAGTAAAGGAAAAATAAGTACGTCCAGAAGCTAAGGCAAGATCACCTAGAGTAATCTCTAAATGACAACATGAGAAAAAATGTGCATACAAAATAAAAGGGAAGGGGAATGGTGGGTGGATAGTTGAAGAATGGGGGTCTATATTATAAACTCTAACGCTTACCTTATCGAATACCTAAACGTCGACCCATCGTAATAATCACAAACACCAAACGCCCTAAACCACGAAAGTCAAAATGTCGAACTGTCGTACTTGTCCCACCCCACCGCCCGCTGCATAGTACCTACACAAAAACTAAATAAACCACATACATACACTAACCAAAACCCTACTTCTAACCTTAAACTAAACCCTACTTCTAAACCCTACACTAAATCTTACATACATCACACCATGTATGCAATTAACCTAAACCTGCACCCTAACCTTAAGGTCCGTAACTATCGCACACTTACCTTACGGAGCTATACCGCAGAAGGCCAACCATGACAATTCAACGTTTCCGGTTTCGCTCTTCTGGACGATCAATGTTTTCACAGTTCGATGAGGACAGGTCGACATTTAGAGATTCGATAAGGTAAGCGTTCGAGTTTATAATATAGACCCGAAGAATGGAAACAGGCAACAGATCTTTCATTACGGTGAGTAAATAACTTCTGTATCTCATGTCTTTTCAGTCTGTTCCTCAATGTATGGGACAGAGTCCCCATCTACTTTTTTTGTGAGAGGTATTAAGGATATTCCAGAACACAGCTGAATCAAGGGAGGCTCTAGACCTGGAGTGCATATCCAGTTTATAGTGAGAGATGAAGGCATGTACCTTGGACCAGGTAGCTGCAGCACAAATGTCATCAACTGGTACACTAGAAGCAACTGTAGTTGAAGCAATTAGATCTAGTTGAATGAGCTTCTGGGGTTGAAGGTAGTGGCAAGCTTCTTTCTTGAGAGGGGAATAAAAAGCACTGACACCCAGTGTGCGAGAGGACGACTTTGGATACTGCTTTTCCCAATTCAGTAGTGGAAAAGGATACAAATTGGTCAGATTTTCTGAAAGGTTTTGTACAATGCAAGCAAAAATGTAACTGCCAATGTACAGCTAACAAACGTAAAGTGTATTCAGCCTTGTTTGAATAATTTGGAGCAAATACTGAAGATTTATGGACTGATGATTCAGGAGCCATCTTAGGAAGAAAGGAGGGGTTAGTTTTCAGGGATACATTATCCTTGTGAAAAATTAGCCAAGGAGGTCTTGAAGACAAGTCATGCAGCTCTGAAACTCTCCTGCCAGAAATGATAGTAACCAGGAATAAAGTCTTCCATGATAAAAACTTTACAGGGTTTCTGGCAGGAGGACAAAATGTGAATAGGAGATGAAAACCTGAACTGCTGAACCATCATTGGATTGAAGAAACCATGCAGTCAGTTTGAGGGACTGAATGTTTGGGTCAGGTAATGGGCGAGAAAAATCTATCGAAACCCAGCGCCCAGGGAGGGTGGACTAGATGAGGCCAAAGGAAGGAAAACAAACTTGAGGCCAATACGAGGCTAAGAGGATGACTGATCTTCACTGCAGATGCTTTCTATAGAAACTTTGAAATCAAGGGCATTAGAGGAAAGGCATAAAGTAGCTTCAGGGGTAAGGGTGCATTAGAATCTATCTGGGAGACTCCCCCTTCTCTGGGCATTAGAGTGAACAACTTGTTGCATTTGGTGCTGTGGCAAGTGGTGAAGATGATGCAACAAGGTCAGCCCCAGTAGCTGAAAATTTGCTCCATTACTAATTGAGGGACCACTCACGAGGGAGTATAGACTTGCTCAACCTGTGCGCCAGGGTACTGGATTTCCCTGAGATATGCATTGCTATTAGATAGTGGTGAGAAAATATCACCCGGTGACACACCCTCAACACAATGGATCAGATCTGGTACAACTCTCTTGGTTGACGTACCAAACAATTACCATATTCCCTGTCTGGACAGAAATTACAACCAAGGGGGTGGGGGGAGCCTTGAAAATCCTGTAGTGATGGGTGAACTGCTCTCATTGCCAATATACTGATGTGAAGACTGGCCTCCGTTTGGGACCATATGCCTTAGGCTGTCTTTTCCAGATAATGCCCTTACCCCACCAGTTTGGAAGCGTTTGTGATCACTGGGGCTTGGGGGAAGGAAGACTGAAAGGATGCGCCTGTAGAACATGCGGAGAATCTAGCCACCACAATGTGTGCTCTCTGCAAATGTTTGTTAGTGACATTTGAAAAGACACCGTTTGTTTCCTGATTGACCAATGAATCCCCCATGGTCCACTGAAGTGCTTGAAAGCAGAAACTGGCTTGTAGGGGGATTAGTGTGAAAGAGGCTGCCATAGAGCCTGTAAGACAAATTAGCTTTGTTCTGGCTTCTAGTGGGATAAGACTTCCTGGGCTTGCTGGTTAAGTGATGTGACTCATCTGTGGGAGCTTTGCTATCTGAAGTTGTGTGTCTAGAAGTGCTCCAACAAACTTTAGTGACTGAACTGGGTGAGGTTTGGGGATTACAGTGAAATCAAATAAAATCCAAGACTGTACACGACTGGAGCAAGGAGTCTCTGATTTGAACCAGTAGATTTTTGGTAGGGGTGGTAATGAGCCAATCACCCTACATATGGGAATACCTGGAATCCATGCAGAGGTAGGCAAGCTGCCACTACTGACATGCTCTTGGTTTGATTTGCAGACAAGGTCCCTGGGAGAAATTTGGCAATTTCCTTTACCTGTTTCTAGAGAGTTTAGACAGAGTCAACCAAATGATTAGGTGCTCTCACCATAAGTAAATGAGGTGTAAACAAGCTTCCCAAATCTGTCCAACACATGCGATTCTCTGTTTGGTGGATTGAATGAGGAACCACCTTCCACAAGTTCCTTCTTAGTGGCAGCTACCACCTACCATGGAATCTACTGTGGGTCCCTTTCTCCAATGGGGACAGTCTTTTAGAGAAACTAGAAACCGGTCAGGTTTCTTGGGAATAGGCTCAGATGCGTATCTCCTTCCACACCTGGAAAATGAGGTCTACCACCTCAGTGGCTGGGCAGACTGCCCAAATATTACATGGGCCAGAACCAAAACAGACTCTTCTAAAGAAGGCACTTGGGAGGACCAATCCCCTTTTTGAAAAGTTTGTGATACACACTAAATGAGATGTCCTCAAGGGGGAATCTGAGAGAGTCCTCTCTCTCAAAGTCAGTATTGGTGGTATGGGATTCCTCAGGGGAATCCAAATGCCTCCTTTAGCACTTGTGCTTACTGTGTCCTCTCTTTTGTGGGCTGTTCAGGAGAGGACTTGGAAAATGACAATCTCTCCTAGGAGAATGGACTTGAGGCTCCCAGAAACTGGCTAACCTGAAGGAACAAGGCGAGTAGGCTGCAGACCCTGGTAAATTCTATGGGAAGGGTTGCATTCAATTCCAAAAGGGAAGACTTAACTCTAGGTTGAGAGAGTACCCTCTTGACAGCATCAAACACCTAACACGGATCCAGGGAGCCACACTGTAGGATCCAAACCACCTGAAGATGGCTCAACTCTAGAAGCCACTCAGGTGTGATCAGAGACTGATGTCAGAGTCGAACTCTTAAGCACTGAAGCTCCTAGAGAGAGGAAGACCTTGGCTGTGATTCTACCCTGTCGAGTGGATGCCAGTGGTAGAGCTCAAGCCTCCAGTAGGTCCAACAGGGTCAGAGTCAACCGCCACAAAACTCACTGAAGTCAAGAAGTATGGAGTCTTCGCTCTATATATATAGATCTGCCCTGGGTGAGAGTTGGATCCAAGGGCCTCGATGTCAAGAGATCAGAGGAGTAGTCATTAAAGAGTGAGGGGAAGAAGTGGTGACTCCAAATCTGACAGCAATTGAAGCCAGAAGTACCCCCAACTGGATTTCAGTCCTAAGAAATCTTCTCCTCATCCTGTCCACATCAGCTTCAGTGAGGTTCTAAGTGGACCTAGCTGACTTAAGAGGAAGAGGAGTAGTAGCAGTAGAACGTGGTGGTCTAGAGTGATAATGAGGTCTGCCCTGTAATATCGGAGACTGGGACCTAAGGAAGCTAGGACCCTGACAGAATCTAGGAGGGGTATATAGGATCCACTGACCATCTGGTCAAAAAAAAAAAAAAAAAGATTTTTGCTCTGAAGGTCTATAGAGTTTTTTTTTTTTTTTTGCAGGAGAAGACCTGGAGATCTTTTCATAGTAGATTTTGACTTGACTTTTCTTTTAATTTGCATCCCTTTGCTTATCTTCAGATTTATAAGACTCCTTTTTGATGGAGAAGAGAAAGTAGCAGCATACTTTCCTGATCCAGGTGGCTTTTTTTCTCTTATAGAAGGCTGAGGGAGTCCCTTTAAAATAAGCTTCTCTTTTCATTTATGGCCCATTAACCAAAAGACTTGCAGATGGAGGATATGTCCAGGTGTGATGGCCCAAAACAGTACACACCTGGCATGTGTCTGAATTTGGAAACTTGTGAGAACAAGCTATGCAGTTTTTAACCCAGAAGGCTAATCTGCCATCCTAAAGGACAAGAAAAAAATGGTTGGTGAGATTTAAGAAAATTCCCCTTTATAAATGAGAAATTTAAGAAATCACTCCAAAGAAATGTTTTTTTGGGGGAGCCCAATGTCAAGATTGAGTGGCAAGAGAAAGAAAAAGTTTCAAAGGGGAGAGGAACAATAAGCACAAAAATGTTATATGATCACCGTAACGTTCCATCTGAGTTGTTGCTCTTCGTTTTCAACCTATGGGTACTCTGATCCAGGACAGATCCAACTCGGCCACATTTCCAGCATCTGATTTGAGCTTTTGAGCTCCAAGCTCCTCCCCTGCCCATAATGCTCCTGTCTCGCTCCTCCCCTGCCCATAATGCTCCTGTCTCCCTCCTCCCTTCAGATAGAGTTTTCTGCTACCCATAGCATCTCAACCTAACCCCAAAGCTCAGCCTATAACAATAGGTCTCCAGAAGCATGAAGAGGAGAAAGTACAGTTTTGTACCTACCATAAATGTAGATGTTCGAGTGCTAATACAGCTGCAGTCATAACAGATGGGTTCCCCCGTCGTCTGGCGGGTCCTCAGTCGGCCGAATTCCAAAGTCTAGGTCCGGCGTCGGTTGACGTCGCTTCTTCCCTGACGTCAGTGCGACAGGGGTATAAAAGAACCAGCCGACACCATTTTCTTCAGTTTTTCTTGCCCCAGATGTCAGGTGCTCCCAGAAGGAAGGCAATACATAAATTTGTGTAATAAAGCAATGCCATATAATCAAAATACAGTAGTGCAAGCAAATACATCAGGAATGAATACCCCATTCAGGTTGCATGAGGAGGTGTTAGCCAATAGGCCTGTCCCAAGAGGGGAAGGAGGGAGGGAAACCTGGACTGCAGCTGTATTAGCACTCGAACATCTACATTTATAGTAGGTACAAAACTGCACTATGTTCATCGTGCATACAGCTGCAGTCATAACAGATGGGTAGAATCCCAAAGCTAAGAAAGGGGTGGTAAGCACTAGTTGGAACTAGGAGGAGCCAGAATGCCCTGCAAGACTGCAGTGGCAAAGCCCGCTCTAGATTTGGAGTATAATGGAAGGTGGTAGTGCTTGGAGAAGGTATGCACAGAACTCCAAGTGGCTACTTCCAAAATATCTTTGGTAGGAACTCCTCTGAGAAAAGCTGCAGAGGTAGCTGTGACCCTTGTGGAGTGAGATCTGATGCCTGTAGGTACAGTTTTGCCATGAAAAGAATAGCAAAAACGTATGCAGTGGGCTATCCACTTTGAGACTGTCTGTTTGGAAATTGGCTTTCCTTGAGCTCCTATAGCATAGGACACAAAGAGCTGTTCTGATTTTCTGAAAGGCTTTGTTCTGTCCAAATAACGCAGTTGTCTGTGGATGTCCAAGGAATGTAGTAATCTCTCCCCTTTGTTTTGAGGATTAGGATAAAAGATAGGCAAGTGTATAGCCTGATTCAAAGCTACCCTGGATACCACTTTTGGCATAAAGGACGGGTTGGTTCGTAAGGAAACTCTGTCCTGATGGAAGATGATAAAAGGCTGCACAGCTATGAGAGCTTGTAGTTCCGATAGCCTATGAGCTGAGGTAATAGCCAGAAGGAAAGCTGTTTTCCAGGACAAATATTGCAAATCTGATGAGGCAGCTGGCTCAAAAGGAGGCAAGGTCAGCTTTTCTAGAATGAAATTGAGATCCCAAGCAGGTATTGGTTGTTTCCTTGGGGGTTTTAGATTCTTAGCCCCTCTGAGTAACTGCCTTAAGAGGGGGTGAGAGAATAAGGGTGGATCAGTGTTGTATTTTGCAGAAATGGCTGAGGCATGGATTTTTTTGGAGGAGAATGAAAGTCCACTGCTTAGCAGCTCAGCTAGATACTGTAATATTTGAGGTAAATTTAGTTTTCAGGATCCTGGCCCTTTTTCTCATTCCAAACACAAAACCGTTTCCATTTTGCAGAGTAAGCTTTTCTAGTAGACGGCCTTCTGGCCTCCAAAATGACATCCTGCACCTCCTTGGAGAGTAGGGTCTGTTGTGATGCTAAGGAATCTTCCATGCGGCTAGATTGAGTGTTTTTAGCTGGCTGTGAAGAGTTGTGAAGCTGTGCTGAGCCAGAAGAGGAGGCATTAGAGGCAGGGTCCATGGTGGGGAATGCGCCAGGCTCCTCAGGAGTGGGTACAAGTGTTGTCTTGGCCAGTCTGGAGCAATGAGAATAATCTTTGGTCTGTCTGCTCTGGTTGTTAATAGAACTTTGGGCAGCAGAGGAAGAGGTGGGAAGGCATAAACTGTCATTGATGTCCAACTGAAAGAGAGAGCGTCCACTCTCCAGGCCTTTGGATGAAAAATCCTTGAGCAGAATTTTGTCAATTGGTGATTTTTGTGGGAGGCAAAGAGATCTATGTCTGGCCTTCCCCATGCTTGGATTATCTCTGTAAAAACTTGAGGATCCAACTTCCATTCGTGTGGATCTGTCATATTTCTGCTTAGGTTGTCTGCCAGCGTGTTTTCCTTGCATAGCAAGTACTGTGCTTGTAGTTCGATTTGTAAGTCCAGGGTCATGCTCCAAAGTGACATGGCCAGTCTGCATAGGGGGTATGAATGTGTTCATCCCTGTTTATGTACCACATTACTGTGGTGTTGTCCGTCCTTATCAATAGTTGACCTGGTTGCAGAAGGTCTTTGAAAGCTATAATAGCATTTATTACTGCTAGCATTTCCTTTTGGTTGATGTGAAGGTGCTTTTCTTTTTGGGACCATTTGCCCTGAATGCACCAATCTGTCATTTGCGCCCCCGAGGCGTATTCCAAGGCGTCTGTTGTAATGATTTGATTTGCTTGAGACTTGCTGAATGGGAGACCTGTGTTTGTTTGGCATGCCTGAGCCCACCACAGAAATGCCTTTTGAAGACATGGAATTAGTGGTATTATTGTTTCCAAACTGTGGCTGTGTTGAGACCATAGGTTTTTCAGGTACCATTGAAGTTTCCTCATATGCAGCTTTGCACATGGGATTAGTAAGATGCAAGTTGCCATGAATCCCAAAGCCTGCAGGATTTTCCTTGCAGTCAGCCTGGTGCAATTTGCTAGTGTTCTGAAGTATTGAGTTAATTGCCCCTGCTTCTCTGGCGTGAGGTAGGCCATCTGGGTGTTTGTGTCCAAGTTGGCACCCAGGAAAATTATTTTCCGAGAGGGTATTAGCCTTGATTTCTTTTTGTTGACTGTGTATCCCAGAGAATCCAACAACATTATTACATAAGCCAGATGTTTCAGAAGAATGTGTTTGCTTTCCGCTTGGATCAGGCAGTCATCCAAATAGGGGCATATTTGTATCCCTTGAAGTCTGCAGTAGGCAATTACTGATGCCAGGCATTTGGTGAATACTCTGGGCGCAGTAGATGAGCCAAAGGGCAATGCAGAGAATTGATAATGGGTTGAACCTGCAAGAAATCTGAGGTATCTTCTGCAAATTTTGTCTGATTGGGACATGCAGGTATGCCTCCTTGAGGTCCAATGTTACCAGCCAAGACTCCTTGCCCAGCATGGGAAGAAGCTGCTGTAGAGTGAGCATCTTGAATTTTGGTACGAGTAGGAATGTGTTTAGGATGGATAGGTCCAAAATAGGTCTCCAATCTTTTCCCTTCCTTGGTACCAAGAATAGTCTGGAATAAAAACCTTGACCTTGTTCGTGCGTAGGAACCTCTTGAATAGCTTTCATGTCTATGAGATCTGAAATTTGTCTTTGTGCCTCTGCCCTTTGATTGTGTGGCAGGGTTGGCATGCCTCATTTTTGGAAGGGTGTGAAAATGGAATCTGTAGCCTCTGTTTATAATATCCAGGATCCATTTGTCTTGTGACAATATGCCAATTTTTTGAAAATAATGCCAGTTTTCCGACTAATGGTGCTGCCATTTGAGTCTTGCTTGGCATGCAAAGGGGAAAGTCATTGGGCTTGCTTTCTGAATGGTTGTGAGTTATCCTCACCACCTCTTTGTGTAGGAGCTTGCCATTGTCTGCCTCTAAATGATCCTTGGGATTGCCCTCTGCCCCTCAGGCGCCTGTATCCCTCTTTGGGGGCTGTCCGTGGCTGGAAAGGACCAATTTTTGGAAGGCCAATTTCTACTGAAACGTGGGGGTTGTACCTGTAGAAAATCTTTCACTGTTTGCATTGATTTAGCCTTTTCCTCCATTTTCCTTAATACCTCCTCAGCATTAGCACCAAATACATCCTTTTGTAGAGGGGCATCTAGTAATTTAAATTTGACATGATCTGGTAAGGTTTGTTCCTTGAGCCAGGCATGTCTACGTATGACTGATCCTGTAACAGCAGCTCTACATGAGGCCTCTAGAGCATCAAAACCACATTGTAAGGTATGTTTACCCACTTGTTCTGCACTATGCATCAAATCCTGCAACTCCTTCAAGTCTGGTTGTTCAGGTTGTGACATTTTACTTCTCAATTGTGATAACAAAAACTGTTGGTACTTTAGCATATGGAACTGACAGTTTAATGCCCTCATGGTTAAGGTGGCCGAGGTATATACCTTTTTCCCCCACCTTTCTAAGGATCTGGAATCTCTCTCGGAAGGTAATGGATTTTTAGCAGTGGAGGCCTTAATTCCCTTGGGGCCCTGTGAGAGAGTTTCTGGGTCAGCAGCGTGGCTTTTGTATAGAAATTGGTGCGAGTCAGGAACCCTGTAGTACCTGTCAGGCTTGACTGGGGCTGGAGGTAGAGAATCCGGGTTAAGGCAGGCCTCCGAGTACACCATCTAGTATGTCCAAGACAGGAGGTATAGCCAGAGGCCTGTGCTGAGGTAGCAAGAGAAATTCCCTAAGCCTTTTCTTGGAATCTGAATAATCTTGGCCTTCCCAGTGGAAGTGTTCCCTTAAGGTATGCAAAGTTTCCCCAAATGAGTAATCCTCTGGGGGGGGGGATACAGAGGGAATGGACTCCTCTGCGTCAGAGTCTTCAAAAGGGGAGTAAGAATGTTCATGTTCAGAGTGCTCTGATACAATGGAGCCCTGATCAGAGGAGGGGGATTCTTCCTCCACTCTGGGCCTTTTGTCCGGGGGGGGGGAGGGGTGAGAACCCCTGATAAGAGTAATTAAATCCTCAGCCATTTTAAGCATCTGTCTTTAGGCATGGGGCCTGGAGATGGGCCTTGTGTAGCTTGTCTCTTAGAATGCATGGCTGCTTTAGACTTAGTGAAAGCCTTGATGGAAAAAAAAGAGGAAGGTCTGAAGACACCTTGAGAGGAGTTAGACCTGTCCACATTTTGATATTCACCACCAAGAGTGGCTTCGGTATCAGTAGTCGGGGAGTGGGCCGAGGAGCCTGTGACCTCGGGCACAGGAGACACCGCCAATGTAGTGTCGTCGGTAGTCAGGGGCTGCGTAGGCGCCTCGCTGAGAACCAGACCACGTGTAGTCGGCTTTGGCATGGTGTCGGTAGAGGCCGCGGACCTCGTGTGTCGGTCCTTATCTTTGCGCTTTTTAGACAAAACTGGAGTCGGAGTATCCGACGACATAATGTAGTTAAATTTTTTGCCAAAATAATGCTGGGCGAACGCCGCCCGATGCTTAATGGTGCGTTTGTTGAATGTAGCACAAAAGCGACAGACCGAGACGTCGTGGTCAGGGCCTAAACAAGGAATACAGAGGGAATGGAAATCCTTATGCAGTATTTGCTTCCCACATGAAATACAATTATTAACTTTGTCTGACATCGGTCTGAGGCAAGAAAAGTTTCCCAACGGGGTACTTAGCTTTCAAGAAGACTTCGGTTTCAAAATTTTCGTAATTTCAGGAGCTGGCCGACCAGCATTTGCGAACTGCTTCTGGCACCGCGCGGCAAGAAAGACTGAAGAAAATGGCGTTGGCTGGTTCTTTTATACCCCTGTCGCACTGACGTCAGGGAAGAAGCGACGACAACCGACACCAGACCTAGACTTTGGAATTCGGCCGACTGAGGACCCGCCTGACGGCAGGAGAACACATCTGTTATGACTGCAGCTGTATGCACGATGAACATTAAAGGTATGTCAACGCGGTGAAGATATCTCCTCTGGCCAGACCACCACACAGCCCACGTAAGGCAGGGGGGAAGGAGGTAGGAGATGGTTGAAGACAAATGAACAGCAACAAAGGTTATGGTGAGTACATAACTTCTTTATCTGAAATGGTCATTTGCTCTTCAACCTGTGAGACACAGTTCCCAAATACCAAACACCTGGGAGAGGCCCTCATGGAAGGATATTCCAAAGCACAGCAGAGCCAAACGATGCCCTCTTCCTGTTTAGAATGTCCAACGTGTAGTGCGAAATGAAAGCATGCAAATATGCCCAAGGAGCTGCAGAGCAAATGTCATCTAATGAAACTCTGGACAAGAAGGCAGCTGAAGAAGCCATAGATCTAGTCGACTGCACCTTAATATGATCTGGTGGGGGTAAACCTCTAGCTGAATACACAATAATAATACACTGAGAACTCCAATAAGCAATTGTGACCTTCAATACAGGTTTCCCTAAAAAAGGCGCAGAATAGGAAACAGAATTGGTCAGATGTACAGAAAGCTTTAGTCCAATGCAAGTAAAAACGTAACTATGAACATACAACAAGTGCAATTTGCACACTCCCATATTCTGAAATTTTGGAAAGAAAACAAGGAAATTAATTACCTGGTTAAGGTTAGATTCTGAAACCACTTTGGGAAGGAAAGATGGGTTAGTGCATAAAGACACCCTGTCCTTATGAAAGACCATATAAGGAGGTTTGACTGATAACGCCTGAAGTTCCAAAACCATTTTGGCTGATGTAATGGCAATCAGGAAAGCCATTTTTCGTGACAAGAACTGTGGATCCAAAGCCGCAGGTTTGAAAGGGGAAGAGACAAGAGCTTGCAGAACCAATGCAAGATCCCAAGGAGGCGTTCAGTTCTTAATTGATGGCCGAAGCAAAAAGGTACACCTCAAAAAGGCTATGCAAAGCTTAGAAGAAGCTAGAGAAGAAGTGTTGTCACATACATAAAAGCTGGATATAGCTGCCAGTTGGACCTTGACTGTAAAAGGAAGTACAGTTGTGTACCTACCATAAATGTAAATGTTCAAGTGTATTCACTGTTACAGTCATTACTCTTAGGTTATCCTGCTGGTAGGCTATCCGCAGTCGGCCAGAATTCCAAAGTCTAGGTCCGGCGTCGGTTGCTGTGGCCTCTTCCCTGACGTCAGTGAGCCAGGGGTATAAAAGATGCAGCTGACGCCATTTTCTTCAGTTTTTCTTGCCCCAGACGTCAGGTGCCCCCAAATTGGTAGGCTGAAAAAATATGCCAATAAGTATGCATGCACAAAAATAACATTGTTCATCTACAAGCAAATACACCACATAGGCTGTATAGGATAGAGAAGTACAGAAGTCCCAGCAAAGAAAAGGGGGATGGTGGGTGAGTAACCGGGACTGCAACAGTGAATACACTCGAAAATCTACATTTATGGTAGGTACACAACTGTACTATGTTCATCGTGTTTCACTGTTGCAGTCATTACTCTTGGGTTGAATCCCACAGCTGAGGATGGGTGGCTGGGCTAAATAGGATTAGGAGAGGCTATGAGGCCCTGCAGAGCTGCAGTGGCAACACCTGCTCTGGATTTAGAGTAAAGAGGTAAGTGATAGTGCTTTGTTAAAGTGTGCACTGAACTCCAAGTTGCAGCCTCTAAGATGTCTTTGGTTGGTACTCCTCTGAGGAAGGCTGCTGAAGTGGCTGCTGCTCTGGTACAATGAGCCCTAATGCCCTTAGGCACTGATTTGTCATGTTGAAAATAGCAGAAATGGATGCAATGGCCTATCCATTTAGAAATAGTCTGTTTTGAGATGGCCTTTCCTTGTGATCCTGCAGCATATGACACTAAAAGTTGCTCAATCTTTCTAAAAGCTTTAGTTCTGTCCAAGTAGAAGCGCAACTGCCTGTGTATGTCTAAAGAATGCAGAATTTTCTCACCCTTGTTCTGTGGGTTTGGATAAAAGGTAGGCAAGTGAATGGTTTAGTTGAGGGCCACACTGGACACCACCTTAGGCATAAATGTTGGGTTTGTCCTCAGAGAAACCATGTCTGGATGAAAAATGATAAAAGGTTCCACAACCATGACTGCTTGTAACTCCGAGACTCATCTTGCAGAGGTTATTGCTAGGAGCAGAGCTGTTTTCTAGGATAAGAATTTTTTTATCCGCTGTTGAGGCTGGCTCAAAAGGAGGTAGTGTTAGAGTTTTTCCAAGACATAATTGAGGTCCCATGCCGGAATTTGTGCTCTCCTTGGAGGCCTGATGTTTTTGGCCCCACTGAGGTACTGCCTTATTAAAGGATGAGAAAAGATAGGTGGTTCTGTATTGTAATGGGCTGAAATGGCAGAGGCATGAATCTTAATTGATGAAAAAGAAAGGCCTTTGTTCAGCAACTCAGTTAGGTATTGTAAAATCTGAGGGATATTTGGTACACACGTGTCAATGCCTTGTTCCTGGTTCCAAGCACAGAATCTCTTCCGTTTTTCTGCAGAAGATTTTCTGGTACTGGGCCTCCTGGCCTCCAAGATAACATCCATAACAGCTTTTGAAAGAGGAGCGTTCTGAATGGCTACATTATCTGCCATGCTGCCAGATTTAAGGTCCTGAGTTGGCTGTGCAGGATCCGATTGTTTTGTTGGGTCAGCATGCTGGACCTTAAGAAAAGCTCTTTATGATTGGGTACCAGTGCTGGCGTGGCCAATCTGGTGCAATCAGTATAATTTTTGGCTTCTCTTGTCTGACCTTTAGGAGTACCCTGGGAAGGAGAGGCAGTGGAGGAAAGGCATATACTGTTAGATTTTTCCAGCTGAAGGATAGGGCATCCACTCTCCATGCTTGCGATAAATCCTTGTGCAAAATCTCTGCAATTGGCAGTTGTGAGGGGAGGCAAATAGATCTATGTCTGGGCATCCCCATTTCCTTGTTATGTTGAAGACTTGTGGATCCAGTTTTCACTCGTGGGGAATCCATGGGGTTTCTGCTTAGTTCGTCTGCCAGAGTATTTGTTTTTCCTGGCAGGAATTGTACTTGCAGGTGAACTTGACAAGTCAATGCTGTGTCCTATAAGGTCATTGCTTGTCTGCAGAGGGGGTAGGAATGTGTACCTCCCTGCTTGTTTATGTACCAGATGACCGAAGTATTGTCCGTCTTTATCAGTAGCTGTCCTGGATGAAGTAGATCCTTAAAAGCTGTCAGGGCATTTTGAACAGCTAGCATCTCTTTTTGATTGATGTGAAGATGCATCTGGCTTGCAGGCCATGTGCCCTGAATACATTTTCCTGCCATATGGGCCCCCTAGGCATAATCTGATGCATCCGTTGTGTCTGTCTGGCTGTGGGTAAACTGAATGGCAGACCCTTGTTGTGGTGACAGGCCTCTGCCCACCATCGAACCTCCTGTTGCAGACAGGGAATGAGTGTAATTACTGTCTCCAGGTTGTGGCAATGCTGAGTCCAAACACTTTTTAGATACCATTGTAGTTTCCTCATATGCAGTCTGGCATATGGAATTAGTAGAATGCAGGATGCCATGAAACCCAAGGCCTGCGGGATTTTCCTTGCAGATAAGTGCGTCTTTGTTGCCAATTATTTGAAGTAAGAAGTCAGTTGTTTTTGTTGGTCTGGCATGAGATAAGCCATCTGGGCAGTTGTATTTAAGCTTGCTCCCAGGAATATTATCTTTTGAGAGGGCACTAGTTTTGATTTCTTTTCGTTTACTGTGTACCCTAGGCCAATTAGTAATCTTTTTCAAACGCCAGATGCTTTAGAAGAATGTCTTTGTTCTCTGCTTGAATAAGGCAGTCGTCCAAGTAGGGATATATTTGAATTCCTCTTTGTCTGCAGAACACAATTACTGGTGCCAGGCATTTTGTGAAGACCCTGGGCGCAGTAGATAAGCCAAAGGGCAGTGCAGAGAATTGGTAGTGCATTGAGCCAGCTATGAATCTGAGGTATCTTCTGCAAGATTGTCTGATTGGGACATGCAGGTATGCCTCTTTTAGGTCCAAAGTTACGAGCCAGGCCTTCTTGCCCAGCATGGGCAGTAGCTGCTGTAGAGTCAACATCTTGAATTTTGGAACTTCCAGAAAAGTATTTAGTATAGACAGGTCCAGTATTGGTCTCCAGGTTTTGTCCTTTCTGGGCACTAAGAAAAGTCTGGAGTAAAATCCTTGCTCCTGCTCTTGTTGTGGTACTTGTTGAATGGCCCTCATGTCCATGAGGGCTGTAATTTGCTTTTGTGCCTCTGCCCATTGATTGTGTGGCAAGTCTGACATACCTTTTGACCTTGGTAGGGTGTGAAAATGCAACCTGCAGCCTTGGGATACTATGTTCAAGACCCATTTGTCTTGGGTAACCATTTGCCAATTTGATGAAAAAAGTGCTAGTTTTTCCCCTAAGGGGGCTGCCAAATGAAAAGTGCTTGGATATGGCAGAGGAAAGTCATTGGGACTGTTTCCTGTAAGGTTGTGATTTGTCTTCTCCACTTTTGGAGGTAGAAGCATCCCACTGTTTAGGCCTGTATGAGCCTTGGGGCTGAGATCTGCCTCTAGGACGCCTGTATCTGCCTCTTTGTGGTCTGTCTGACACTGTAAAGGACCGATTTTTAGAAGGCCAGTTCCTGCTAAATCTGGGTGGCTGTACCTGTAAGAAATCCTTAACTGTCTGCATGGATTTTGCTTTATCCTCCATTTTTTTCAACACCTCTTCTGCTTTAGTACCAAACAAAGCATCATGCTGTAATGGGGCATCTAATAATTTTGCTTTAACATGATCAGGCAGATTCTGTTCCTTTAACCAAGCATGCCTTCTAATAACAGAGCCTGTAACAGCGGCCCTGCAAGAGGCCTCCCGTGAATCATAACCACATTGCAAAGTATGCTTTCCCACTTGTTCGGCTGCATGCAATAATTCCTGCATTTCCTTGTTCTCTGAGTATTCAGTATTTGTCAACAATTTCTGTTTAAGTAGTGACATTAAATATTGCTGATATTTAAGCATATGAAACTGACAATTTAAAGCCCTTACAGCCAAGGTAGCAGAAGTGTAAACTTTTTCCCCCATCTGTGCAGAGCCCTAGAATCCCTATCAGAGGGGAAAGGGTGTTTTGCAGTGGAAGCTTTGACCCCTTTGGGACCCTGAGATATAGCTTCTGGGTCAGCAGCGGGGTTTTTATATAGGAATTTATGAGAATCCGGGACCCTGTAGTATATTCTGTCTGGCTTAGCAGGTGTAGGGGGTAAAAAGTCAGGGGACAGGTCGGACTCTGAAAATACATCTACAATGTCTAGAACAGGTGGAATAGCAAGGGGTCTGTGCTGAGGAAGTAGCAGAAAGTCTCTGAGCCTTTTCTAAGATTCAGAATAATCTTGGTTCTCCCAGTGGAAATGCTCCCTCATGGTATGCAGGGATTCCCCAAAAGAATAATCCTCAGGAGGAGAGGCTGAAAGAATGGAATCTTCAGCATCAGGGAAGCATGGAATAATTCTGTTCAGAAGAGGAATCAGAGGAAATAGAAACCTGATCAGAAGAAACATTCTGTCTCTTGCCTAGGCCTCATCAGGAGGGGGATGGGAACCCCTGATCAAAGTAATTAGGTATTTGGCCATTTTAAGCATCTGTTTTTTAATCATGGAAGTCTGAGTAGGAGAATGCTGTACTTGTTTCTTTGTCTTTAGAGATGCTTTAGTCTTTGTCTTTGAAGCTGAAGATGGCTTAACATATAGTTGTGTAGGTCTGAATACACCCTCAGAAGTCGATGCCTGCTCAGCGGCTCCGGACCCATCTAAGGGAATGATTTCCGAGTGTCCAATACCTTGAGTATCCAGAGGCCCAGTCGGCTCCATGTGGGAGTCGGTAGCGGGTGCCAGGGGCTGTGAAAGCGCCTCACTGAGAACCGGCGACTGGCCTAACGGAGGCCTCGTTGTCTGTTTTGGACCTCGGATGCCTATCCTTTTCCTTGTCCTTGCGTTTTTTTGTATACTCCGGTCGTCGGCTGTTCCAACGGCATTATATAATTAAATGTTCGGCCAAAGAAATGCGAAATCGAAACGACGCTTAATAGTGCGTTGGTTAAATCTAGCACAAAACTGACAGCTGGCAACGTTGTGATTAGGGCCTAGGCAAGGAATACAGTAAGAGTGAAAATCCTTGAGGTATTTGCTTCCCACAAGGAATACAACTGTTAACTTTTTGACATCAGTCTGGGGCAAGAAAAAAGTTTCCCCAACGGGGTACTTAGCTTTAATGAAGACTTCGGTTCTGAAATTTGGATTTGAAAATCTCATGAGTCTGCCGACCAGCACTTGCGAACTGCGTTTGCTTCGGGCACCGCGCAGCAAGAAAGACTGAAGAAAATGGCGTCGGCTACATCTTTTATACCCCTGGCGCACTGATGTCAGGGAAGAGGTGACAGCAACCGACGCCGGACCTAGACTTTGGAATTCTGGCCGACTGCCGGTAGCCTGCCAGCAAGATAACCCAAGAGTAATGACTGCAACAGTGAAACACGATGAACATCTGGCACCTTAATCAAAAATGCTTGCCTAAAATTCTAGAACTGCCGGAACTGAAGCAGTACAGGGATCTAGATCATGCTGAGATGCCCAAATAGAGAAACGCTTCCACTTACTGGAATAAACCTTCCTGGTAGAAGATTTATAAGCTGCAGCTACTTTTTGACTGGTGAAGATAACCCGGGGTATGGGAAATGGAGCAGCCAAGCGGTGAGCTTCAGACTGACCAGATCTGGGTGAGGAATCCCTGAGGAAAGAGAGATGAGATGCGGAGCCGGATCTAATGTCCAGGGGAGACACTATGAGACTACAGAGAAGGGAACCAGACTTTGCACGAACAGAATGATGCAAGCTTTCTGAAGGAATTCCGAGATCAGAG
>NC_056751.1:332873850-332876350 GCF_019279795.1 Protopterus annectens | reverse complement strand
ATCATGCAATCCCAAATAAAACCAAGACCCAATCCTCCAAAGGCAGGCGTCCTGTCTGGTGGACCCCAGCCATAAACAAACTATACAATAGAAGGAGGAAGCTATTACATGATGGAGCAAAATCCCAAAAGGGGAAGGCATCTCTGATCAGTATTAGCAAAAAACTACGGGCACTCATAAAATCGTCTAAGGCCAGCTTCGAGAGGAAAAACTGCACAGGACACTAAGGATAATCACAAGGCTTTCTTTAGTTGTTAGAAACCTGGGTGGGAATTCCCAGATATGCTCAGAATTGGTCCAAAATGACAAAAAATACACCTAACCCAGACATTGTCAACATCCTAGCTGATGCGTTCAGCACAAACTCCCCCCCCCTTCCCCACGAAAAGGGAAAATATCTATCCTAGCAGAGTGCTGCCCCCGACATCTCAGATGCTCAGGTAAGAGCCACCCTCTCCAAAGCAAAAAACACAGCATCAATGGGACCAGACTATGTCCCGGGCTGCGTCCTACATGAACTCCAAGAAGAACTAAACCCAAACAAAACTACTGTTCAATCTCAGCCTTACTACAGGATATGTACCCAAAGAGTGGCGTACAGCAACAGTGGTCCCTCTCCACAAAAGTGGTGCCTCAACGGATCCTGGAAACTATCACCCCATAAGCCTGACTAGCTTGGTCTGCAAAGCTATGGAAAGGATCATGGGCCTCATAAATAAAGATATTGGGGACCTACAGACAATGGATCCTACAGTTAGAAACTTTGTTAAGGGCGGATCCTGCCTCTCTTAAACCTGGTCGATGTCTTCAAAACAGTCACCAAGGCCATTGACGAGGGGAAGGTAGTCCACACAGCCTACCTGGACCTCGCAAAAGCCTTCGATACAATACCCCACTCGGGAATTATAGACAAACTCACCAGCTTAAACATAAACCCCTATATCACTAGATGGGTTGAAAACTGGCTCAAGGACAGAACCCACATAGTTAGAATTGCTGGAGCCATGTCAGACTCCAAACCACTTACAAGTGGCGTCCCACAAGGCTCAGTCCTGGGACCTCTCTTGTTCGGTATATATTTCTCGGAGGTACAGGCCAACACTGAAGGACTGTGGCTGACCAAGTAGATGACTGCAAACTGGGCGCCATAATACACTCTCCAGCTGACACAAGCATCCTACAAAAGGGCCTCAAAGAAACAGACAACTGGTGCCAGAGCCATGGCCTCAAGCTAAACGCCAAAAAGTGTATAGTCATCCCCTTTGGCAAAAACAAAATGCCCACAAATTACCACATAGATGGTAATCCATTAAATACGGAAGTAGTAATTAGGGACCGGGGGATCCAAGTTGATAGCAATCTCTCATTCGACAACCACATGGCCAAAATTGTTAGAAAATCATTTTACATAGCCCACCTAATCATGAAGGGATTCATATCTAAATCAGGGGAGGTCATCGTGCCTCTTTACTCATCCATCAGGCCCATAATAGAGTATAGTGCCCCTTTTGGGATGTACCATACCAGACCCTCACCAAGAGGATCAAATGGCTCAAACAGATGCCATATGCTGCCCGGTTAAAGAAACTCCAGCTCTACTCAGTGGCATACCGCCTGCTCAAAGGCAATCTGTGCCTGACGTATAAAGCAATGTCCAACCCGGAATTATGCTGCATCTCAGAAAATCCAAATCCCATTGAGCTACGTGCTCGAGAGACTTGAACCTCAGCACTGGCATAAATAGGACATGCTGGAGGGAAAGATTCATAACCCAGAGGATCCCTTCACTCTGGAATAAAATCCCAGTGCAGGTTAGGCAGAGTCCCTCACTGACTCTCTTCAAGAGTAATCTTGATGAGTGGATGGGAGATCGTAGATTTACTGCGGGTATCACTTCTGTCACTGTTAGACAAATGCACAGTACACTAACCTCGAAATAGGGCATAGAAAAATTCATTTTAAAAAGGATGGCGAAAGCCAAACACACTGGCTAAGCTTGTAAATTCCCTAGGGCAGATAGCCTAGTATGAACCTATATATATATACACACACACATATATATATACATATACTATATATATATATACATATATATACACATATATATATATATATATATATATACACACACACATATACACACATATATATATATATATATTTATATACATATATATATAAACCCCAAAAAATTAAAAAAAAAAGGGGGAAAAAAAAAAAATTTTTTTTTCTTTAAAAAAAATTTTAAAAAAAACTAAAAAAAATTTTTTTTTTTTAAAAAATAAAAAAAATTTAAAAATTTTTTCCCAAAAAAAATTTTTTTAAAAAACCCTGAAAATTTTTTTTTAAAAAAATTTTTAAAAAAAAAATTTTCCAAAAAATTTTTTTTAAAAATTAGGGAAAAAATTTTCCAAA
Source organism: Protopterus annectens (assembly GCF_019279795.1). NCBI lineage: Eukaryota > Metazoa > Chordata > Ceratodontiformes > Protopteridae > Protopterus > Protopterus annectens. Next base: position 332,873,935 of record NC_056751.1, on the reverse strand, counting down.
AAAAAGGTTTTTTTTTAAACCCGTTTTTTAAAATAAAAACCCCTTTTTTTTTTTTTAAAAATTTTAATTTTAAATTTTTAAAAAA
>NC_056751.1:332818850-332868850 GCF_019279795.1 Protopterus annectens | reverse complement strand
CAGAATTGGATGCCATGATTTGTCTCTTCTGGGTACCAGGATAAGTCTTTAATAGAAGCCTGGTCTCTCTTCCTCTTCTGGTACTGGTTGAATATCCCCATGTTCTTGAGGGACAGAACTTGTTTCTGGGCCTCTGCCCACTGATTTGGGGGCAGATCTGGCTATCCGTTTGGGATTGAAAACATGTGGAAATGAAACCGGTATCCCTGGGATACAATATTTAAAACCCATTTGTCCTGGGTAATAAGTTGCCAGTTATGTGCATGAAGTGCCAGTTCCCCCCCAAAGGGGCAGCTAAAATGCAAGTGCTTGGTGATTGTTGAGGGAAGTCATTGAGACTTTTTACCATAGGGAGGTGCCTTGTTTACTAAATCTTGGAGGCTGCACTTGTAATTAATCTTTCAGTTTGCATAGATTTAGCTTTATCTTCCATCTTTAACACTTCTTCAGCATTATTACCAAAGAGACGGTCCTGTTGTAAAGGGGCATCCAATAATTTTGCTTTAACATTGTCAAGCAGAGTTTGCTCTTTGAGCCAAGCATGCCTTCTTAGCACAGATCCAGTTACAGCAGCCCTGCAAGAGGCCTCCAAGGAATCAAACCACACTGCAAAGTATGTTTTCCAACTTGTTCAGCTGAATGTAATAAATCCTGCAAATCTTTATTTTCCACACAGTCCGAGATTAACAATTTTCTGTTTAAGTAGTCCCATGATATGGTGTTGATATTTAAGCATATGCAATTGACAGTTTAAAGCCATGATTGCCAAGGTTGCAGACGTGTAAACCTTCTTACCCAATCTATCCAGCGCCCTGGAATCTCTATCAGAAGGGGTAGGATTTTTAGCAGTAGAGGCCTTAATGTCATTGGGACCCTGAGAAATGGTTTCAGGGTCAGCAATAGGATTTTTGACAAGAAATTTGTGGGAGTCAGAAACCCTGCGGTATCTGTCTAGCTTACAAGGAGCCAGAGGCAGAGAATCAGGAGTCATACTAAATTCTAAAAAAATCATCAATAATGTCTAGAACAGGAGGTATAGCCAAAGGCCTATGCTGAGGAAGAAGAAAATCCCCAAGCCTCTTTTTAGATTCAGAAAAATCCTGACTTTCCCATTGGAAATGTTCCCTTAAGGTATGTAAAGTTTCCCCCAAAAGAAAAATCCTCAGGGGGAGAAGCAGAAGTAACGGAATATTCTGCATCAGAATGCTCATAAGTAGGAATAGACAAATCATGTTCATTAAAAGAGTCAGAAGGATTCAAATCCTGTTCAGAAGATTTATAATCAATGTCTTGCCTAGGCCTCTTAGGAGGGCGTTGGCTGCCCCCTTATCAGAGTAATTAAATCTTCAGCCACTTTGATCATTTGTTTTTTAGGCATAGGAGCCTGCACATGTGGCCCAGGCGTCGGATTTTTAGATATAGATTTAGATTTTGGCCTTAGTTTTGAAGATGGCGTTGGTGTAATATATACATCTGTAGGCCTGAAAACACCCTCAGAAGCCGGTGCCTGCACAGCGACTCCGGACCCATCTAAGGTACACATCCGCGGGTTCCATAACTGAAGCATCTCACGGCATACCGGACTCTGAACGGGTCTCAGTAGCGGCCTGCTAATCAAAGGTAGTGGGTATTACGGGCTGCGAAAGCGCCTCACTGAGTACCGCCGAACTGGTGACTGGCTTAGAAGAGTCGTAGTCAGTTTTGGACCTCGACAGTCTGTCATTTTCTGTGTGTTTTTTAGGTATTCCGGTAGTCTGATTTCTAACAGACGACATTTCTGGATAATTAAATCTTGAGCCAAAATATTTAGAAGCAAAAATATACAAACGTTTAATTGTGCGTTGATTAAATTTAGCGCAAAACCGACAGCAAGGCACGTTGTGGTCAGGGCCTAGGCAAGGAATACAGTACAAATGAAAATCCTTATGAGTTATTTGCTTCCCACAAGTAATGCAATTATTAACTTTTACGGACATCTGTATGGAGCAAGAAAAAGTTTCCCCAATGGGGTACTTAGCTTTTAGTTTAAGACTTCGGTTCTAAAACTCGAAAATGAAAATTTCAGTCGGCCGACCGGCACTTGCGAGCTGTTCTGCTTCAGGCACCGCACAGCAAGAAAGACTGATGTAATGACGTCAGCTGCATGTTTTATACCCCTGACGTCACGGAAAAAGAGAGACTGCAACCGACGCAGGACCCAAGACTTTGTTAATCAGGCCAACTGAGGGCTACCTGCAAGCAGATAACTCAAATGTAATGACTGCAACACTGAAACACGAAGATAGTCGTGGTCTGGCCCTAAACAAGTGATGCAGTAAGAATGAAAATCTGAGGTATTTGCTTTCCACAGGCAAAAACTTTTAGTTATGTACTCACCATAACTTCAGATGTTTGGGATCCATCTCGCCTACATTCTGACTGATGGGTTCGGAGCCGACCCTCGGCTCTTACTCGGCACGCTTATGCCAAAGAACGAAGTCTCTTATTGGCTGAGCTTACTATATCCCAGGATGCACCACTACCAGTCCCCCAGATCTAGTTTGTCCGCATACATGCACACACGCATGCACTGCTTATATAACATTGACAGATGATACAAGATAAAACAGTAGAACTCAAACCGTTCAATCTCTTCTGATCTCCAAGGCAGGGGGAAGGAGGGTGGGTATTAGGAATGTAGGCGAGATGGATCCCAAACATCTGAAGTTATGGTGAGTACATAACTAAAAGATGTTATGTGATCCTATCTCACCTACATTCTGACTGATGGGACAGCGTCCCTAGCACCTAAATCCTGGGTGGCTCACTGGAAAACACTCCTGAGTACCGTGGAACCAAATGATGCTCGTCCTTTAGATGCCACATCCAATTTATAGTGGGAGATGAAAGTGTGCGGGTTGGACCAAGTAGCCACAGCACAAATCTCAGAAATAGCGAGCTTGGAATGGAATGCAATAGAGGTAGCCATAGCCCTAGTAGAGTGAGCTTTGACGGAAGTTGTAAGTTGTTTATTTGAAGAGGAGTAAGCCTGAGTTATGCAATCTCTGATCCATTTGGCAATAGTAGCTTTAGTGATGGTTTTACCCAGTTTATTATCTGAAAAGGACACAAACAATTGATCTGTTTTTCGAATTTGTTGAGTCCTATCTAGATAGAAGAACAATTGCCTGTGAACATCCAATGTATGGAAGGTATATTCCGCTTTGTTTGAAAATTTTGGAAAGAAAACTGGTAGCTCTAAAGACTGTTGGAGACAGAGATCGGAACAAACTTTTGGGACAAAAGATGGATTAGGCCCAAGTGATACTCTATCCTTGTGAAAAATCAAGTACGGTGGTTTGATAGATAGGGCTTGAAGTTCTGAAACTCTTCTTGCAGAGGTAATTGCAATTAAGAAGGCAGTTTTCCAAGACAGATATTTCAAATCACATGTAGCAGCCGGTTCAAAGGGAGAAGATGTTAAGGCACGAAGTACCAAATCAAGATCCCACGGAGGCGCAGGATGAAAAACTGGGGGTCTTAAAAGCACAGCACCTTTCATGAAAGTTTTACATAATCTGCTGCTCATCAAAGGTGGGTCTATGGAATCGTGAAATTTGGAGATAGCTGCTAGCTGGACTTTAATAGTAGAGACTGCCTGAAGATCCTTGATTAAACAAGGATGTTAAAAATTTCAAGACCTCTGGTATCGGGGCAGTAATAGGGTCTAAGCCTCTGAGTTGAGCCCAGATAGCAAACCTCTTCCACTTACTGTGATACAATTTCTTAGTGGTGGGTTTGTGGGCTGAAGATAAAATGTGAATAACTTCCGGGTCCAAGGTGTGATTTCTGACTATAGTCGGAAGAGGAGGAGCCAAGCTGTTAATTTCAAAGTGTGAAGGGACTGGTGCTGTTGTCCCGACTGATGAAACAGAAGGTCCGGAATTAGATACAAGAACCAAGGACCGTCCAGGGCATATTTCTGTAGGTAGGGGAACCATACCTGACGAGGCCAGTACGGAGCAATTAGAATCATTGTGGACCCCAATTGGGAAGCTTTCTGGATGACTTTGGGGAGGAGTGGAATCGGAGGGAAAGCATAAAGCAGTCCTGTTGGCCAAGGTTGGACTAGAGCATCCGTAGCTGTCCCCTTGACGGGGTCAAGGAAAAGAACCTTTGCACTTCGGTGTTTGTGGTGTTGCAAACAGGTCGCAGCACGGAATCCCCCACCTTTTGAAAATCTGAGCTGCTACTGTTTCGTTCAGAGACCACTCGTGAGGAGAAAGAATAGTCCTGCTCAGTCTGTCTGCTAATACATTGGATTTGCCTGGAATGTGGGTCGCTACCAGGAAGCTTGGTAGCCACTGCCCATTCCCACACCCTCATGGCCTCTCTGCAAAGGGGGTAAGATCTGGTCCCTCCCTGTTTGTTTAGATACCAAACCACCGACATGTTGTCTGTGTGGATGGCGATAATGCCTTGAGGGAGAAACTTGTGGAGGGCTTGTAGGGACAGAAGTACAGCCCTCATTTCCAACACATTGATATGGAGAAATGTTTCGTTTGGAAGCCAAGAACCCTGAACTGACCTGCCCAGACAATGCCCCCCCCACCCAGTCTGGGAGGCATCCGTTGTCAAGGTGGCCACCGGAGGGGGTATAACAAAGGGTCTTCCCTGATTCAGATTGGATGGCAGAAGCCACCAGCGGAGGTCCCGTTTGCACGTTTCTGTTATCAGTATGTGATGATTGAGGGGGAGATCCTGAAAAGACCATTGTGTCGATAATAGCCACTGGAGAATCCTCATGTGCAACCTTGCCAGAGGAACTAGGAGAACCGTGGCAGACATTGAACCTAAAAGTTGCAGGACCATCCTGGCTGGGGCTTTGGATCTTAGAAGCAGGGCTCGGACTTGATCTTGTAATGTTTGTATCCTTTCGGTAGGAAGGAAGATTCGCATTAATTTTGAGTCTATCTCTGCTCCTATGAATCTTATGCTGAGAAGGCAGCAAGACAGACTTTGACCAGTTGAATGTAATTCCCAGGAAGCACCCAGGAGATGGTGGCTTGTAGGTTCTCTAGTAGTAGATGCCTGGTGGTGGCAGTCAGGAGCCAGTCGTCCAGATAGGGAAACACTTGGAATCAGAGACTCCTCAGGTGAGCAGTCACTACTGCCAAACACTTGGTGAACACCCTGGGGCTGTGGTGAGACCAAAGGGCAGTGCACAAAATTGGAAATGACTGTCTCCCAGGCTGAAGCGCAGATACCTCCTGGACGCCTGATGTATCGGTATGTGATAATAGGCGTCCTTGAGATCTATGGAGCACATCCAAACATCTTTCTCCAACAATGGGAGAATGAATTGTAAAATGACCATTCGGAATTTGGACTTCATGACGGACTGGTTTAGTTTGCTGAGATCCAAAATGGGTCTCAGGTCCCCTGTCTTTTGGCACTAAAAGAACCTTGAGTAATTTCCGGATCCGATCTGGTCTGTGGGGACCGGTTGGATGACTCCTTTTTCTAGCAGCTTTGAAGCTTCTACGGCTGCAATTTCCCTTTGACTGGGTGGTGGGTCTGGGATTTTTGGACGGTGGGGGTGGCGTGTGAAGGGAATGGTGTAACCTCCGGCAATAATCCAAGCACCCAGCTGTCCTGAGTAATAGACTCCCAGGCTTTTAGGTGCTTGAACGGCACCCGACTGGCTCCGGAGCAGCACAGCCGGGCAATCCCTCATGGAGTGTGGGAGGCTGAAGAGCCACAAAGGACTCGCGGTCTCCAGTGTTGCGGGGCCTCTGCCGCCTCTGGGACAGCGTCTCCCAGAAAAATTTCCTCCTCTGCCTCTGGAAGGGAATCTTCCTGCTGTTGAGGAAAGAATTTCTGTGACTTGGAACCACATCTTCCCTCCTCTTTAGCCTTGGGATAAGGCCGAAGGGAGTGGAAAATCGTGTTCTACGGCAGATAGTCTTTCCTCCTGCTCACAGCGGTAAGAGTGTCTTTACCTTGGGTCCAAACAAAGAGGACCCATCAAAGGGAGCGTCGGCAAAGGAAGACTTGAAGGCCTCCAAATGACACAAACGGAGCCAGGCTTGTCTTCGTAGAGCCACGCCTGTGCCTGCCGCTCTGCCCGCCTTCGGCCGCATATGAAATGAGCCGCATGGACGAGTTAGAAATCGAGGTAAGGGTAGCCAACTGAGAGCTAACCGACTGGGCTAGCTGCTCAGGTAGGTTACCTGAGAGGGAGTCTGAGAGCTCCTTGATCAGATCCCTCTGTAGTCTGGTGAAATGTGCCAAATAATTCAGGGACCTTAGAGTAAAGGCCGCTGAAGTTAGGGTGCGCTTCCCGTACCAGTCCATGCTCCTAGACTCCTTATTAGGAGGATGGACGGACGGAGCCTCTGCCACGTCCTGCTGGGTAGCAGATACCACCACCATGGCATCTACAGCCACGCCTTTCGTTAAGAACTCCTTCTCAGGTGGGGCAGACAAAAATTTGTTAGGGCGAGAAGGCACTGGTTCCACAGTATCTGGATGTTCCCACGCCCTCCGACAAACCAACTCTAGGAGCTCATCGAAGGGCGGAGACACCCAGGAGGCGGAGGGCTGAGCCCCGAAGGCCTTGAGGAACACAGACTCATCAGCGGAGGGGGGTTTGGAATTCCAGCCGCCTCGTTGCTTGAGGATCTCTAGAATGTCTGCAAATGAGACATCATCCGAGGACGACTTTGGGGACCCCTCCGCATCATCAAGATCAGTGTCCGATGTAAGAGACTCATCGGGGGAGTCTACGTGCTTCCTCTTGCACGATCTCTTCCTTGGGGGCTCCTCCAAAGACAACTCCGAAAGACCCTCAGGAGGAGGGGAAACCCCAGTGGGGGTAACCTCAGGCCCCGGGGCTCCGCTGTCTAGAGACAGGGGAACTGCCAAAGACCCAGTCTCCATGCCCAGGGAAGGTGCCGGTAAAGCTGTAGAGATGGCCAAAGAAGACTTGGCCAAGGCACTCCTCATAGCTCTGAAGGCCGGACCCCCAGAATCCTGGGAGGGTCCAGTCGCCGGAGCCATGATAGCAGACGGAAGTCCCGCGGCCGAAGCACCGAGAGGGAGGCTTGGAACCGACTGCACTGGTCCCGAAACGTCACCCCCGGGCCCGGCCGAAGAAGTCCGTGTGCTAAACTCCGACCCGAAGGCTGGGGTTGGAGTAAGGGTCGGAGCCGACCCTAGGATCTCCACTGGCTCCATCAGCACCTGCTCAGACAAAGCCGAAGCGGTCGGAGGAGGAATGGCAATGGAATGGGCTATCGGCTCCGAAGCCAATTGGGTCGGAGCCGAAACTAATTTCTGAAAGACTGGGGACTGGAAAAGTCTTTGGAGTACCCTGTCTGTCCGAATCTGACATCCTTGATGACCTGGAAGAGACCGAACGGGTCCGAGTAGGCCTCTCCAACGGCTCCAAGGGACTAGGGGACCGGCTCCGAATCGACTCGATAATTATCGGCGCCGAAGGAGTGTCCAAACCAATTTCCATCGGTGCCGAAGAGGGCTTCGGCGCCGAGGAGGAAGTGTCTGAGCGGACAACCTTCATCGGCTCCGAGATCAGTGGAGCCGATGAAGGTGACCCGCCTCTCGAGGCCCCAGCCATCGGCTCCGAACCCAGAGGAGTCGAGGCTGGAGGCATCGAGGCAGACCGTTCCGCCCTCGGCTCCGAAGTCCGTGGAGCCGAAGGAGAAGCCTGCCTATGTCTTTTGGCGGTCGGTTCCGACGGGCTGGTCGGAGCAGACGCCCTTTTCTTCTTTGCAGGAGAAGGAGAGGAAGCTAATGCCTCTTCAAATGAGGGTTTAATAAGGCCTTTTAAAATAAGTTTATTTTTCCTCTCTTGGAGGACCCTCGAGGAAAACGCGTGGCACACGCTACAGGACTCCTGCAAATGTTTGGCGCCCAAACAGTACACACAGAGAGAATGGTCATCTGTTATTGACATTTTGAAACTGCACTTAGTGCACTTCTTAAAACCTGAAGGCCTAGGAGCCTGTGACATTATGGCAACCAATTTAGTGAAACAAGCAAAAAACAAAACACACTATCACAGAAATAATTCTTTTTTTTTTTTTTTTTTAAACAAAGACTGTCACAATAGAAAAAATAACTAAAAGGATTCAAGAACCCCTAAAATAAAACGGGACTTGAATGACAACTGACTGACAGGGGAAGGCCCTTCAACTCAAAGGGGGCCTCTAGTCAGAAAAACGCAATCACCACACAAATATTTTACAAAAAAATATCCACTCACACAAAAACACGAGATAGCTGTTAAAACAGCTTTTTGTTGAAATTTTAGGAAATCCCTGACAGGAAAGTAAGTGAAAAAACACTACTTAGCTCAGCCAAGCTCGAGACCACGTCTTTGCTTGTTAGCGGCAAACGAGATCTGGGGGACTGGTAGTGGTGCATCCTGGGATATAGTAAGCTCAGCCAATAAGAGACTTCGTTCTTTGGCATAAGCGTGCCGAGTGGGAGCCGAGGGTCGGCTCCGAACCCATCAGTCAGAATGTAGGCGAGATAGGATCACATAACATTTAACTTTTTTCTGGCATCGGTTAGAGCAAAAAAAAAAAAGGATCCGCAATGGGGTACTTATCTTTTAGAAGACTTCAGGCATGAAACTCGAAAAATGAAAATTTCAGGAGGTGGCCGACTGGCACTTGCAAGCTGCTTCTGCTTCGGACACTGCACAGCAAGAAAAGCTGATGTAATGGCATCAGTTAAATGTTTTACACCCCCAATGACCTGATGTCATCGAAAATGCGACAGCATCCAATGTAGAAATCCAAAGACTCTGGTATTCAGGCTGACTGATGGCTACCTGCAGGCATATAACCCAAATGTAAAAAAAAATTAGGGATATAAAAAGTAAGAAACAAGAGAGTTCTATTGCAACTCACTTTGAACATTTTCATAATAGTGATGGTGGGGGGCTACAAGGTACAGTTTTGGAAAAGATTAAAACTTCAAAGTTTAATGAAAATGTTTTAAATAGATTGTTGACTAAAGAGTCTATTTATTCTTAAATTTAATACATTGCATCTATGTAGTCTCAATGAAGAGCTTAATTGGAAATACTTGATCTATTTTAATTGAATAATTGCTTGTATAGAGTATAAGAGGCAAGTCTTTTTGAATGTACTTTACTCCTTGAAGGCTTTGGGATAGAGCAGAGACGCCAGTTTTATTGTACCTATGTGGAATACGCTGGCTGGTTGTTTTTTTTTTGTTTGTTCCAGTTCCACTGTGGTTTTTAGATAACCCAAATGTGATGACTGCAACAGTGAAAGACTAAGAACATCCAAAGTTGCACTCTTACCGGACATGAACAGACTAATACTACAAAACGACAGAAGAAAAATCCCCAACAGGGTACTTACCTTAATGCGAAAGAGATGGGACATCCACGAGTAGCAGTAACACCTGGCATATGGCCGATGGCTGAAAACTTCTGAGGGCTGGTGTGTGCAGTCACATTTATGTCCCACGTACCTGCCTCCATGTCAGACATCAGACGCACCATGAAGGACTGAAAAAGATTTGGAAACAAGGCCAGACAAGCTGATAGGAAGAAGGGTAAACCCACTAGTAGAATGCCACACTGATTTTAGGCATCACTGAAACCTCCTCATATGAAGCCTGGCCCAGGGAAGCATGAGGGTGGGAGAGGCCATAAACTCCAGAGCCCTGAGAAACTCCCTGGCTAGAAGAGACGGGGAAGCAGGGCCAGAAAAGATGAGGGCCAAACCTTGTAGGCAGGCAAAGATGCAAGCACTGGAACAGTCTGGAATCTGCAGCCTAGGAAAACGTGATCCTGAGATGGCGTCTGACTTCTGAAGGATGACAGCAAATCCCAGGCTGTGCAGATTAAGCTGGCTAAAATGAAAGTACTGCAACAGCTTGGGTTGGGATGGGGCCTGAAGCAAGAGGTCATCAGACAACATATTTGAATGCCCTGAAGCATGCAAAAGGCAAATACAGAGGCTAGATGTTTGAACACCCCCTGGACTGTCAAAAGCCCAAATGGCAAAGCAAGGAACAATCTCATATTTCCTGAACAGGTTAAACAGGAATATGAAGGTAGGCATCCTTCAGGTCCAAGACGACCAGAAATGTCTGGAGAAGCAACAGTCTGAAGAGAGCATTCAGAAAGCTGGCATTATAAGGAAAGGTGTTCATAAAGTAAAGATCCAAGACCGGTCTTTCTAGTTTTCAGGAAAGCCTATTCTTAAACTTCCTAGAATATAAACCCAAACCCCTCTCAGTGTGAACTGGCTGAATGGTGCCCTGGTTCAGTAGACCCTGCAATGCTCCCAGAAAAGGAGAAAGCTATTCTGCAGGAGGCTGAGGAATACCAGGTAAGGAGGGAGGGATCTTCCAAGTCTTATGCTTACCTTAGCAGGGTTACTTTATAACAGAGTGCGCCCAAGCATCTGTGCTAATCAGCTGCCAAACTGGGAGAGAGAAAGCCTGAGGGACAAGGGAACCTGGCTGACAGGAAGGGAAGGCAGAGCATCAGATGGCTGCAGAGTTGTCAGGAAAGGACTACTACTGGGGCCTGCGAGATTAAATAGGTTCCCTGGAACAGACCCACCAATTAGCCTTCTTATCTCCAAGACTGTCTAGGCAGTCTACGCAAAAAACCTGTCTATTACATCAGAGTGACACCCCCAGGTGCATCTGCAGTTACCCCCTACTGCTCCTCTAGGTGTCTATTACTTGTTCATATTTTCATTAATAATTCCAAAACCATGCTCTATATGAGGTATTAGAATATTTTATATTGAAGCATACATGATGGCAAACACAATTGTATTGATATTTGACCTATGTCAATGAGTATTTGTTAGAATTGTAAGGCGATAACCTTATTTTTTAAAGACTCAAGCCACGCCTAGGAGTTAAAGGTACATAATCAAAAGAGCTGTACTGGAGGGAATAGGACGGTTCCTCAAACTTAGGAATAGGTGAGATAAAAAAGTGCTTTAAAAAATCTTTCATGACTTTACCATGACCCTTGTATGGTCTTTAAAAGCTCAGCCACAGTACTGCCAGGCAAATTCTTATCCAATCCAGCAGCTTTGCCTTTGTCTGACAAGGCCTGAGGGTGAAACCAACAGAAGCACCTCATTTCAGAGCCAGATGCAGCAACCCTAGAAGATGCATCAGCTACAAGACATAGTGCATTTGATAGAGTGATGGGTAAACTGAGAAGTGGAACTGAGCAAGCAGAGAGCCAAGGCTTACACACAGAATCAAGCATATGAGAAAAAAATCTTCCCTACCTGGGAAGGGAAACCGCCTAGATGTCTTATCAGTAGATACATGTCACTGTAGGATCAAAGGTCACTTGTACAAGAACTTACAGGCATCCAGCAACTTAAAGAATCTATCAGGTTTACAAATCAGTTGTCAAGGAAGCAGCAGAGAAGGTATCAAATAATGGAGCCAACACAGGATCGACACCTGAAGGTTTTGGAGAGTCCACTTTAACTCCTCATAACTTTTCTGGATGTCGACACTTGGGAGCAAATCTCATTTGAAATTCTCTATCATACATAGAACCATGCAACCAAAGGAAAACTCCTCCAAAGAAGAGCCAGGACTGAGATTCCTCCTCTTCCAACCAATAGTCTAAAGGTGAAGGCAGCCAAGGAGCCAGCTTCAAGAGTCCATCTTTGTCCAAATATCCCAAGTTCCTGGGCCTCTCATGGGTAAAACCAAAGAGATGCAGGAATCAAAACCCCCCTTAGAAGGCTTCAATGCCATCAAGGCACTGAACAAGCCTCGAGTGAATCTTGCCACTCCCTTTGTGGATCCCCGACAGCTGACACCACATGCTTAGCTTTCTACCCTTTCTTCACTGGGATGTCCGCTCTAGCAAAAAGTGGAGGTTTGGACCAGTACAGACTCAAGGTACCCAACACCTCCTTCCCTAACAAGGATTCTTAGAATCTCTTTAGGTCCCTTTTAAATCAGCCACGGTCCTACCTCAACATCTGTGGTGGGCCATTTGCAAGGCCTCATACGATATGGGAGAAGCAGGTTCTGTGCCGAACTCTCAAGATCACGTTGAAAGAAACCAATGGCAATGCCAGACTATCCTCTGGGTTCACTTACCTCAAGACAGATGTCCAGTGGGGGCTGGACAGCAGCAGACTCAGGCCTAGATTTCTCTGCCTTCTTCTTTTTGAGCAGTGGCTGTACCTTGGGGGTGAACACATTCTGTCATGGTACCTTGAGCCAAAAGCTTGAGACACTGGTTCTCAAGGTAAATGGAAAGTGAAGAAAGGCGACTGCACAAAGTCTTGGGTGCAAATGCCTGACAGAAGAACACAGTGGTCGTGAGATGCACTTAAGCAGAACAGGCACCTATCATGGCAGCCTTTATAGAGAATCTGCCTCCCACACTGACATTTCCCATTCTTGGATGACGTGTAACCCAGTGAACAATGCAAGAAAAAAAGACGGTACTTTTACCTACGTCTTTCAGATAAGCAAAGTGAAAGGCATTCAGACAGACATGATAATCATGGTTCAGACTGGCAGTAATAAAGTTCTGAGTTGGAGCCGTACATACATCACCATTATGCCTTAAACGTGCATGGGGAGCATACGTCTGACATACGAAATTCCCTAGGTAATAAAGGCTTTCGTATACTGCCACACTTTAGGCTATCCTTGACAGGAGATCCCAGAGGTGATGAATACTTCAACAGTGATAATGGGATATGGAAGGGCATCAACTGTTCCTGGAAAGAAAATCACTTCTCAAAGGCACCCCTCTCCCCTCTTTAGTTGACATGTATAAAAAATTGTCAAAAATAGGAAGGTTCCCCAATGGGAATACTTACCAGTCCTAGAGCAAACGAAAATGGCACGATCCATATGGCTGACAGACTTAGATGAAATACAGTCTTGTGTTTGGGCTGGCAGAAATTTCTGAGGCTGTTCATACCCGTTATGTTCCGCATATACCTCTTACCAGACTTATGGCATGAGACGAAGGCACCTATTTGGTATCGTGGTCACAGTTACTCATGATAGGATACCCCACATTCATTATCCATACTTAAACAGTAATCAAAGGAAGGACATTCAGACTTCTGGCACATCATGCAAGAAAAACACTGTAGTTATTAATAGCATATTTGTTTCTACACTGTCAAACAAACATCACTCAATCTACTGCCTGCAAGACAGAATACATGCGACTCAGACAACTGAATCAAAATGTCTTACTCAGGGGAAAACAGAAATGGACAATGTACACAGAATTCATGAGGAGGTGGAGAATCACCACCAGTTATAACTTTAGTAATACCCATAAAGTAACATGAAAAACTAAAAATAAAACAAATTTCTGATGAGTAGTGTTTAAACGCATACTGCAGTAAGTAGCAATCATGATCTCAATTGCTAATACACAAATCACCACGCAGAAAATTGACAAAAGTGATCTTAGTGCCTTCCTGGACTCAATTTGTGTGAACGTGTGTGCATGCATTTTAACCTTTATACACTCTGTACACCTTTACTTCACATACACCATCTACAAAGCCTGAAAATGATTACCCACTTCCAAACTACACAGGTAAATTTGTAGTCAGCTGGTGCCTGACTGATGACTAAAGATATCCAGTGTATTTTAAGTTATCATTGGAACTAGAAGGACTGAGAGCTTGGCCTTGTGACTGCACATGCCCATTTGTCCACAACTTTAGACTGTTCACAGGAGAACTTGAGAGGCTAATTACAGTAAGGAATACAATTAGTCTACCAAAGGTTCAGACGCATGAACATTTTAAATTACAAGCAGTACTCTCTTCTGCATTACAAAGCACAACAGACCATATATGGGGGGGTCTGTTCAAAGCAAAAAATGTTTCCCTAAACAAGGCAAAACATGTACGAGTACTTAAAGCACACACAAACGAAATCTCAAAAATGACATGGCATTTACACGTTGTATTTTCCATACTAGAAACAGCAAGCAAGACTAAATTGCATTTGTGGGGAAAAGCATTCTGTGATGCAAATTTTGTGACTAAAATACCATTAACTACACAAAGTTTACATTATAAAATTGTCAATTTGGCTAGCTTGAGAGAATGACAGTACTCACACCAAATGTTAAAGTGCTAACTGATATTCTTAACTCCAGCACTGTTCAAAACAAATTTAAATATCATTTACATATCAATATGCAATTGTTGCTGCAAAAAGAAAACATTAACAAGCAACTACAGAGCAACAATTCTATTTGTTTTCTCGGTTGCTCATACAACATAAGATGGAACAAAACAGTTTAACAGCAAACATTCTAAAGTTAATCTAATTAAACATGTAATAATGAAGATATAACAGCTTAGACTTTATACAAAATTCAATCTCTGCATACTGCAGTTAAAAGAACTTAAGTACAGTTCTTTAATTAGCTAGAAAACTTAACAGTAGAATATACATTACTAACAGCAGAATATACATTAAACCGTAATCGTTGAACAAAATACATTCTTAATTTTCTTTAGACATTCAGCGTGCAAATCACAAAATGTACACAAATGAACAGAGCAAATTTTGTTTATTTCATATGTAATATACATTTGTGATGTTTCATGTTTATTTATCCCAAATTCCACTGGTCTTTTTGACAACAGTAGCTTCAAGCAAGAACTTAAGAAAAACTTATATACAGGTTAACATTACATTTTTGTTTTACTAATTACAAAATCAAAATGCATATTTATCAGCTATTTAAAATGATACCATGCATCAGCAAATGGAAAAAAGTGAAAGAATACATGAAAATACAATAGATTAACAGTTGAGCGATGCACATTTGTTCAGAATATTTTTTTTTTGTACTGACCGAGTGAAGCTAAATTCCGATGGCACCTGAATGCTTACAGCAATTATCCACTATCCGTACATGGACTGAAACAGAATTACTCAAAAAATTTCAGGCACCAAATGGGACAGTGAATGATGGCAACAGACATTTACATGAACTGTTGATTCCACTTCCAAGAGGGCAAGTTATGTTCTACCCACATCTTTCATGAAGACCAGACCTATGGGCTTGTAAGGATCCTAAGTAAAGGTGCGATATAAGGGGTATTTCAACAGAACCAACAGTGACTGACCTTAACAGAAGCAGAAAGCTGTGCAACTCAATGGTGGAAACTCCCAGAAGTTACTAGGATTTACAAGTTAAATTGTTTCATGTGACATCAAGATACCTTATACCGATAGTTACTCTGCTCTTAAGTCTGGTGTACATTTTTAGATACTTTAATATTGAGAGTGCCTAGCCTTCTTATGTAATAGTACTGCTGCTTTGCTCCGTCACCGCAGTAAATGTAAACTTTCTACAAATACCATGAAAAAAAGTAATGACAATGTTGCTCAAATATCTAACATGTCAGCTTATTCAGTGACCAGACCTCAGGTTCACTTCTGCTTTACTTCTCGGCAAATAAAACTGCATTTGTAAGCATTTTACTTCATGTTACAATTCAGCAGAAAAGGAAAGCACCTGTTGGTCTACATTTTTTGTTTTAATGCCACTGTAACTTTACTTGCACCCACCCCCACCCTGCCAACCAGAATGAAAAATAAATTCTCACTGAAGCTGGTGATTCAAGCAAACTTCCTTTGCATCTCTTGATATAAACTGCCACCCCTACCTTTCTACACATTCTTCACTACCATCCAACTTAAAACTAGCTCAGGTCTCTACCAACCTGTGTGCTGATGGCTATCTGAAATGCTCATGCAACATGGATTCCCACCTCTTTAGCAGGTTCAACCATTTAAACACACATGTGCACCATATAACACTAGTGAGGATATGCAGTTACACACTGCTTATAAAACATTTAACTTGGAAAACTGTAAAAATCTCATCAGTAGTGCATTCATCTACAAGGACAACAAGCCATTGCACTGACAGGCCCATCGTATTATGACCAGCCACTGATATACACTGGATGTAACCCTACATCATCCCACTTACAAACCAATTTAAAGTTGGACTGAGAACACAACTCTCATCTGACACAGGGAAAACAGGAAAAAAGCAGAAATTGAGATTAAACAGAATGTCAAGCCACTGAAAACATTAGCAACATCAGTCCTGTACTTAAAGGGTAGGAAAGGCCAGAAAAGGAATAGTCTTCTACAATGTTGCCCCAAGTGTCAATTTATGGTTACTGCATCACTAAAAACAGCAGCAAGCAAAATCAATTTAAATCATCATGACAATATCCGAATCATCCTGCACAAATGTACCATAAGGGATAAACTATTTCAAATATTTACCCACGTGTCCATATGTATACATTACAAATGCATTCTGTACACGTTTTGAGCATGTGTACACATCTATATACACAGTTATAGACAGCTATCGGGGTGTCATTCACTGCAAATTGGCTGTTGATCAAGGGAATGAATGGATTGCACACTTTTAAGATTTTGGATCAACAGAAAGTACAGCTGTGTAAGTAAACTTACTGTAAGTGTATGTTTTAACATATAACTGCTGCAGAAGCCCAAGCTATATGGGTTATATCCAGTCAGATTCCCAATCCCCCTTCTTCCTGTCCTCATGTCGAGCAATTTTTGAAAGAGGATTAACATTTGTTCGCCTAGAAAAAATACGTTGGATATCTTAATTTTGTGCTTGAAAGCTAACACTCCTATTTGAATCAGTTCAAGCTGTATTGGAGGTTCTTAACATTCAAGACTTGCTCATTGCTATGACTCCGGCAAGAAAAGTATCGGAGTTTTACAAGCTTTTATGGTGGGTCAACCCTTGTTTTCCTCAGAGTTAATAGCATCTCCCACAAGATCCCGAATAGATACTATCCATTTCCTTGACTGTTTAACATGCAAAGTCTGAAGAGAAGAATCCATGGGGAGACCTGTCAAATGCAAGACAAATAAATCTTTATAGAGAACTAGAAAAGAGCAGAGGTGAGCAACTCCAAGTATTGAAGAACCAGTGGTAGAAACCCTAAAAAGCTTGTTAGTATGGCATCAATCAGTAAAGCTTTTTCCATTTATCAACATAAAACGCCTGGCAAGGGCTTGCAAGACAGATCGAGTTTCTGGACAGATATGAGGATGTGGCAAGAAGTGGGTGGAGAATGCTGCAATAGTCATTCTGAAGCAGTGGGTGGAGAATGCTGCAATAGTTATTCTGAAGTAGAGGGCTCTCCTATTTTCTGTAATGATCCCAGTTTTTCTCCCCCTTCCTGCCACTTTTCTTAGAACTCTACTTGCTAGAATCTTGTTGGGATTGTTTTAGAGTGTTTCTTTTTTGTAGTCATACACAGGGAGATCTGAAAAATATTAGTAAAATCCTGCATCAGTTTGCCTCTTTCAAACTGAGTGGCTGTTGCAGGACCACCACACAAAACCTTTTTCCAAAGAGAAATTCAAAATCTCAGATTTGACATCAGAAAACTTCTGATATATACCAAGTGAAACATCTGACAATAGAAAAAACTGCAGCCCTGGTCTCAGTCAGCATAATCATATACTCATTACAGAATTTTTAGAAACTTGAGAAGTGGTAGCAGCAGGATTCAGAAAGGACCTACCTTCTGAAAGCAAAGTTGCAGAAAAGTTGCTCAGATTGTCAACAAAAGACAATGTACATTAACATATGAACCTGGTAGTTAACTCTGAAGACCAATACTAGAAGGAAAAATTCTTTCCAAACCCATCAAAGGCTTTACAGTCCTTGCCAGGAGCAGCTGGATTAGCATTAAATCAAAAATACATCAGCTGGAGAAGCAACATATCTGCTGGGTATGTCATGAGAAAAGGAAAAATACTTAGACTGAAGAACTTTATAAAGTCACTCAATCCTCGGTCCTTAAGGCATCAGACAATTGGGGTTATTGAAGGAAGGCAAATGCATCACCCTAGACTGGCATAACTGGAGGAATGGAAGCAGAATGGCATATCCACTTGTAATGTCATATCTCCTTAAGGAAAGCAGAACTTCCATGCTGTTCTCACGGATTCAATTTTTTTCTGGATAATCTCAGGGGAAAAAATCCTCAGAAAACGAGGAGACACTTTCCTTGAATTATAATCTGGGACATGGGGAGGGGAGATAAAAAAAAAAAAAAAAAAAAGAGGAAGCCCCTGTCCCAGTCCTATATCAGAACAGTCAAAAAGATAATTCCAGTCCCATGAGGGTCCTTTAACAGCTAAATTTCTATCCCTTTCCAAAGGATTCCAAGTCTGCAATATGCCCCCAAGCCAAAATAATTAACTCATCTTTGCATCCAGCTACAACCCCCCCATTTCTGCACATGGGGGCTGGGGTGTAATTTCAATAGTGAATCACTGAGTGTTCGTGCAGATGGGTGGCTAGCCCTGCCAGAGTTCTATACCATACATACACAGCCAATTTAGAGTGGCCAATCAACCCACTGCATGCCTTTGGAATGTGGGACGAAACCAGAACTCCCAGAGAAAAACCATAAGAACACTGAGGACATACAGAATCCTTACAGAAGGTTCCCCAGCTTAGAATTTAATCAGAGAACCTCTTGCTGTGAGGAAACACTACCAAATGTGCCACCCAATTAACTCAACATCTGTCATCCAATGTTATATGCCAAGGCTTGTCCCCCCCCCCCAAGGACATCCCTAAAAAGAAACGGACAAAGATGGCTCTCGTACCTGGGAAACAAGTCTTGTTCTCCCTGAAAAGAACCACCTAGCAAATTTCCAATAATCAAAGAAAGTGGCTCTTCCATGTCTGGTAAGGACAGAGGTCAGTCACAGAGGAAGTGCTTAACCTCTAGTCCATGGTGGAGGAAGGGACTACACCAGAGAAACCAGGGAGCGAACAAAGGAACAACTTGTGGCCAGTAGAGTCCACCACCTGCTTCTAAGGCACTGCAAGCCAGTTAGGTAAGGGATCCCTAGCAGTTTTCTTGGGTACAGCAGGAAAACAGGAAAAGGAACTGAGGGATTGGTAAGTAAATCTGAGAAAGAAGTCTGCTCCCTGGTAGCTGTAGATGGAAGAAGTCTGTCAGAAGGCAAGTTTTTGACTAAATTGTTCACAAACAGTCCACAAACTTCCCCAAATACACAGCAGTTTCAAACAAAAGTAAATAAAGCAACAGTATACACTTGCTCAAACATTCAAGAAATACCTGTAAATTAACACCAGACTGATCATAAAACACCCTAAACAGTAAAAATAGCACTTAAATGCCAGTAAACTTAGAGAGCTCCAGTATTTGTTTCTGTGTAAAACGTGTGGAAAGAACTCCCTAGTGGCAGTTACCTGCCAAGAAATTCTAACAGCAAGCTGGCCATCAATCCTAAAAAGCCATGGAGGGCTGCTCTTGAGGGTGGCAAGAAAGTTCTCAACTGTTCTGGTGCACAGTCTGCTGTTTTCTCCATTTGAAGCTTGATCTACAGCAGCTTAGGCATGTGCAAGTTTTTTTTTTATGGTGGTAGCAGTTAAGACTTTGGAAGACTGGCCTACCACTTCCTTGGCAGGATAGGACCTACCATGTAGCTAAGGTTACTGCAAAAGTGATTTATGAGCATCCACTGCTGCCTGAGCCAAAGAAAATCAGTGGAAAGGCATACAGGAACATTCCTGTCCATAACAATGAGTCAGCATGAGTCTCCTAGGCCTGTTTGCAAGGAATGTTACAGCAAAATACGTTTTAACTGGCTGTTTGAAAAGAACAGATCTGAGGTGTTTCCCCACGGTTGGATCAAATCCTGGAAGATTACCCCCCAAAGGAATAGATTACCTTTATTGGGGGGGGGGGGGACTCTGCACTTGTCCTACAATCTGCTAGGCCTTTGTTTTATATTCCACATCACTGTGGTGTGGTCTGAGTAGAGGTCTGAGACCAGATATGGTTTGAAGTCTTTAAAGCACCAATTACTACCATCTAACATTAGTGTTTATGTCGGTCCTGTTTCTTCCGCACACTTTGCACATTCATTCTACTGGGTGCAGCCCCCCCCCCCCCCAGCAGTCTTTGGCAACTACTGCGATAGACTAAGAAACAGAAGGGAAAAGGGGAGACCAGGATTGAGAAATGACTACTTTACCAACCACAATAACTCCATCACAAGTTCCTGCACTAGGGTCTGAAAAGAAAGTGAGATTATGAGCCCTGGCTGATCTCAGGTACCACTTTTTCTCAGAAGTCTAGTCAAGAAAATCATGAAAAACACAGAAGCATGAACTCAAAATGCACAGAAATTCCATGGTCGATTGACACTGGGTGGAAAAAGGTTGGAAGTTTAAGGTTTCTTTGTACACTATTTTATCATGAAAAAGAGGAGCATTTCGTAAGGAAGTATTCAAAAAGTATCCCAGAAAAAAATATTCTGTAAAATGGGATGACAGATTTTTTGATAAGCATAGACTGAAATCCTAGTCTGAGTAGTCTCGACACCTCAGAATAGGTTGACAACTGGAAGAGTCTACAAATACAAGATCAAAATACGGAAACACATACTTTGATGTTTGCAGTAACCAATTTACTGAAGCCAGACACTTAAATACCCTTGGTGCTGCCAGAAGCCTAGAAGGTGAGAGAACTAAATGTAAGCCAGATACAGAAACTAATCTTACAAAGTTTATATTCCACATCACTGTAACAGTTCAGAATTTGGAAAATGAAGTCCAACTGAGTACAGTCGCATGGCACCTCTGCACTTAAAGCACAGTGCTGTCTGAAGTACTAGGAATTGTATGCTGTTACACCAGAGTGCCTTCCACAAACGCAAGCAACTTAAAAGTTGCGTTTTAGCTCCACTGTTAAAGTTGGAAAAGGTACCTGAACTTTGCCAGTTACTTTCAGAATTTATTTTTCAGCATGGAGTAGCCAGATGGTTGATTTTTTTTTTTTTTTTTTTTTTTTAAATCTGCTTGCCGCACACCCTGCATCTTGTTCCAATTACAGCAAACAGATTGTGTATGCGCACATCACACTTGTTCCAGGACTAAAATCTCAGGATATCTGCCTTTTTTTTTGAAGGAAGCCACTGCCCAGAGTGGTAGGTGGTAACCCTAACAGCACCAATGACCAGAACGTAGTCCACAAAAACAGTTTGGCTTTTAGATATACTGTAACAAACAAAAACGTTTCAGAGGATATTAAGGCACTAATGTCATCTGACGCTCTAAGTGTTCAGAGATGACTTTCTTTTGTGGGTACTTGATAAAACAGGAAAACCAATCCATGTATGAGCGATGGTAACAGAACATTTCCCATGCCATGGATCTGGTGCATTTATAACTTTTTCTTTGTTTCTTTCAATGAAAAGTGGGGGAAGGTGATAAGAGTATGAGTACAGTAGACCGAAATGTATTAACAATGGCCATTTCGTGTGTGAGATTGACAGCGCAATCTTGTGTGAATGAATGAGTGTATAAAAGCAGAAGAGAAGTGTGTGAAGACTTAGTGAGTGATCACCTGGCAGCAGTAAAAAAGGTAGTCTGAAGTTGCCTTCAGACGTTTTGGAAAGTTTTTTTTTTTTTTGTTCAGGTACAGCTTCCCACAATTTTGAAGCATGGAGAGAGAATACATAGTCTGGTATTTTTCAGATTGCCAGCAGGCATCTGTAGGTGGGGAATGGAGGTGATCTTACATTATATGAAGGAAGACCTCTCAGGCAGTCTTTGAATCTCACATTTTAATATTCACTTTTTGCAGCATGTGTAAAATTAATTTTTTTATTCAAACACTCCAGTTTAAATTGCTCTGTTGCAAATAAAGTTAATACTTGACTGAATAACCATAACTTTAAATGAAGTTTAGCCAGACAGCATGTCTGATCTTTTCACTATTAGCTTACAAATGTGCATGATTATAGATTCATACCGCATTGCTTTAGCTACCAAAATTGATACTCTGCGGCTTATCGATGTTAAATACTGATTTCCTGCTTCAGCCATGTTTTGTAATACGCACCAGTGCCGCTTCTTAAAACTTGTAGCATTTCCCATTTACTTTTAATGAATTTCAGTATTTCTTTAGAGCTTGGTTAAACTGTTACATCGTACATTTACAATTTCTTGGAGCTTTTCCCCACTGGCCTCTACTGAAAATTGGTACTGTACCTATTCGGACTGTACCAGTAAACAAAATCAAATAAGTTAAACTTGCTTGTTTTATCTAGTGACAACACAGGAAAACTGCTAGGTGTCTAGCTTCCTCTCAACCAATTGCTCAGATTAGACCACTTTCAAGGCATCTGAAGTAATATCATACCATTGGTAACAGAGGCATAGCTAGGAAGGGGTCGGGTGCAAGATATTAAGGGGTGCGATTAGGAGATGCCCTTTGTTGACCGTGCAGTGCCAGTACTTCTGTACTGGCATTTTTGAATGCCAGTACAGAAATAAATTATGGTAATGCTTTTGTAATGAGTGCAGGACTGAAATGCTTCTGAACTTCCTGTGTGTTAAGTTGCAGCATGTAGCTTGCTTCTAATGTGTCAAATTGTTTGCTACAGTTTTCTAAGTAGAAAGTAGTCCTGAAACGGGAATTTCTGGCTCTAAGCTGGAATTGAGGCTTAGAAAGCAGGACTTGGTTTGCCTCTGTTAAGAGCAATGGCCAAAATCAGGGAATGTCTTTTTGACTCATCTTGGAACAGAGGGCAGTGTTGTGTTTTTTTTGTTTTCATTCAACTAACTGAATAGAACCCACAATGGGGAACTGTACTGGGCACTTGGATGAGCCTCCGATTCGTAAAGCATTACTCACTCTTCCTCATTCTAGACCATCCTCACCTGATCAGAGCACCATCTGTTCTGTCTAATCAAGAAAAACTGTATACAGCTCCAACTCCTATCTTAAACTCCTGTATAAAATCACTCTTACAGCTCAGACCAGTGGGGCTACTTTCTTATTTTTATTTCTTGACAAGTTACCAAATCCCACTCCGCCTAATGCCTGTCATGCTTTCAACCTATATGCTGTTTAGCTAGCGCAAAATACTTTTATTATGAAAATACAAAATTGCTTGAATAATCGGATTTGTGATAGCATGCATTTTCTGAAGTGCGTGTGTACATATGAGTGAGATTGATGAATCACTGGCCGCAGCAGTAGAGGTTCAAGAAATCCAAATCAAGTCTAAAACAAAGGGGAGCAAAGGCTCAAAAATAGGAACAGACACTAAATACATTGCTCTTAAATTACAGAGTTGCTTAAACAGGATTTGTTTTATTATAAATTTTCTGAAGGAAGTGGTCTAAAACTCAAATGTATGTCATTACTTGGAAACTTCAATCCCCTAATGAGTGGGACGACTCAGCGAGATAAGCACTACTTTTGCACCAATTCTTACATGGATCAACCAGTTTAGATACTGCAGAGTCATGTGCACATCTGATTCTACTCCACGGAATGGCTCAGCGAGATAAATGTTGCTACATGTGCATTAATTCTGGCAAGGATCGGCTCTGTTTTGGACAATATTTCTGGCTATCATTCGTAGTAGTATTCTGTTTCCTGGCCTCCTGCAGAACTGTTAACATGTCCTCAGAGTAAAGGTGCCTGTAAGGGATCAAGATCACCACCCACAGGGTTAGGTATAGATATTCCAGGCGGGAATGGATAAGGGATGTCCTGTCTGAGAAGGTCCACTCTTATGTAATTTGTGATTGCACCCGGCTAAATGCAGAAGGAGGGGGAACCAATGCTGTTGTGGCCAAAGGGGGGGTCCCAACAAGATTTTGTGGGTTGTCCTGCTGGATTTTTGTTAGGACTTTTTGAAGGCATGGGAAGGAGGGGAATGCAGGGAAACATCCCCTTCCAAGAGATGAAAGGCTCAGTTAACCTGACTAGGGGCCTGGGAAGCCTGGTGCAAAATAGTGGTAGTTGTCGGTTCACAAGGGAGGCAAACAGATCCATTTGTGATGTACCTAACTTCTGGACAATGTCCAGGAACACATCCCTGTGAAGCATCCATTCAGGTGACTGTGACATGGACCTGCACAGGGTGTCTGCAGAGTGTTCTGTGCTGAAGGGATATAAACTGCCTCTCCTGAAACTCTTCAATGGGCCGCCAGCTCCCAGGCTTGTAGTGCAAGTCTGCATAGCAAGTAGGATTTTGTTGCCCCATTTGTTCACATACAATAGAACTGTAGTGTTGTCTGAAAAATTTCAGGGGTCCTTGTTTTAGTACATGTAGAAAGGTTCTCTCAAGGCGAATAAGATTCCTCATTTCCCTGATTTTGATGCACTTCCCGCCTGAAGGTGTCTGACCAAGTACCCTGCACTCGGGCTGTATAAAGCAGCTCCCAACAGTCCAGATCTGAGGCATCTGTGTACATCTCCTGCACTGGGGGAATGGAGATGTAAGGGGAGTCCTGGGTTGATTGTGATTTTTAACAACCAGAGGATCTCCTTCCTCAGGCAAGGAAGGGAAAGTTGAAGTCCAAGGGGTGTGAATGTTGGGTCTATATTGAACTCTGGTACCACGGCAATTTTCTCATGTGGAGTTTCGCCAATGGCAGCACTAGGATAGTGGAAGCCATATGAACCACTAACCTGAGGTAAAGTTTGACTGTTATAGCAGTGATGTGGAGTACAGAGAACATGTACTGCTTTAGGTTTTCCAACTTTTGGGGTGTAAGGAATGCTCTCATGGCATCTGTCCTTAGGAAAATTTGGTCCTGAGAAGAATTCAGGTGGGACTTTGGGCAACTGATGCTGAATCCCAGTGCCTGTTGGACTGAGATAACTGTGCAGTTGAAAGGATGTGGAACATCATGCTTTATCAGAAGGTTGTCCAGGTATGGAAATATTTGAATCTCTTGGACCCTGCAAGAAGCAATAAATGGAGCCATACACTTGGTGAATACCACTGGAGCTGTGAACAGTCCAAAGGGCAAAGCAGAGAAGTGAAAATGTGAGAAACGCAGAAAAACATAAGTGTTTCCTGTAGTTGGGCCTTACAGGGATGTGTAGGTAGGCATCCTTTATGTTTAAGGTGGCTAGAAATCCCTGAGGCATTACCAAGAGAAAAAGGGTCTGTACAGTAAGCAAACGGAAGGTGGGTTACTTGTAAGAAAAGGCGGTGGGACACATCCAGGATAGGTCTCCACGGTCCATCCTTCCTTGGTACTAGGAAGAGTCTAGAGTAAAAACCCTTTCCCTGTTCTGTCATGGAACAGGTCTGTATGGTTCCACAAGAAAGGAAGGAGTCTGACTGGCTGAAACAGGGGAAACTGGTCTTTGGGAAGCTGTGGGATGCCTCTCCAAGGAGAAGGGATGATCCAAGGTCATGAAATAATCCTTTTCTATAATGGGCAAGACCCACTTGCCTGTGGTAATTCTTTGCCAAGCTGGAAGAACAGTAAGACAGTCAGTGACGGGAATGGAGTTTGGGGGATGTGGAAAGCAAAGGCAGGTAGTCCCAGACTACCTGCCCTGTCTTGAAACCAAGGTTTCTGGGCAAGAGTCTGAGCAAGCTTGGAAGGAGTCTGCTGCTTCCTGGTGCTCTTTCTGCTCCTGGAATGGGGGATTGGAGCAGTGCGTTTTCTCATGAACTGGGTTTTGGTGGAGTAGTTTCTATGAAATGTGGGGATAGGGGAGAAGTGTTTGAGATCCTGGAGTTCCTTCCCCTTTTGAAGGGTCTTGAATAGTTCAGCCAAAAAGGGCAGAGTTATCCAGATGAGCATCCAGGAGTTTGGCCCTAATATCTGATAAGGGCTGTAGTCTTAACCATAACCATCTTCTAAGGGCTGAGGCAGAAGCTGCAGATCTGGCAGAGGCTTCTGCAGCATCATAGCTGCATCTAATTGAATGTCTTGTGACTTGAAAAAGACAATGAGATAAGCTTGGATATTTGAGCCTTGACAGGAGAGTCAGGGAGGTCAGCCAAAAGTTTGGCGACCTCAGCCAAGAGGGCCAGGACAAACTTGGACATGTGTCTGGTAATTAACTGCCCTAAAAGGCAAAGTAGATGTGTAAACGTTTCCCAATGCGCTCCATTGTCTTACTGTCCTTGTCTGTGGGAAGGACAGAGGTGGTGGAAAGCAATCTGGATGGTTTATCTGCAAAGACCGACTGTGCCAGGATCTGCAACAGGGCATTTAATCAGGAATTTAGCCCCTTCAGGGACTTTATGGAATCTGTCAGGCCTTCGAGGGGCAGGTGGTTGGGAATCTGAATTCACAGAAGCTGCACTGAACACAACCAAGAAGGCTGGCAAAACTGCAGGAGTGTCCATTCGGTTCAGCGTGTAGTATCTTTTTGGGACATCTGACATTTCAGAAGAATTAAACTTGAAATATTCTCTCATTTTTGAGATGGTCTCACCAAAGGTGAGGTCCTCTCCTTGGGAGTCACTCAGTAGAGTCCTCCTCCTCCTCTGGAGAAGCATACCCAAGAGGGAAGGGCACCCGGGACACAGAAAAGGGAAGCTTCAGGTTGGACAGTGTTATCAACTTGAGGCCTGGGACTAAGGAGAGGAGGGGGGAGCTGGTGAAGAAGCAGGCATAGTAGGACTCGGGGCCATAAAAGCATTAATAAAGAGGCTCTGGGTGAAGGCCTGCCGGTTGGCTTTCTGCAGGAGGGGAAGCACGTTTGGTCTTTTGCTACTTTTTGAAGGCCCACAGGGCATAGAAGCTAAGACGGGCCTAGATTGTTTGGAAACGGGGGAAGAGCCCGTCTGGACAACTGTAAGGAGCCTAGGTTCCCACTCGTTGTCAGCAGCAAAAGTCTGCAAGACCTCCAAAGACATGCTTTCCACTCTAGGTTATGCAGCCTTCCGAACGGTACCTGCTATACCTGTTTAGCCAGATTCCAAACGTTCCTTCAGGCTGTCTGCCACAGAAGGGACGTCAGGTGGAGGAGGTGCAGCAGCTGGTTCAGGTCTAGAAACTTTGGCCTTCTTACACAGTTCTACAGTCTGACTGGATGGGCCCTTCTTCACTAGCACCAAGCTGATTTTCTAGGTAAATATTAAGGGTGTGTAGAAGTAAGATGGCCCAACAAATCACGCAGGTTTGATGGTTGTGTGGAGGCCCTAAGCAGCTCGTGGGCATCCTTATGGGGGATCTGACATCTGCACCTGCACTTTCCTTTCCTGGATGACATGAACAAACAGGCATGCAGTGACCCAAGAGAAACAGAAGAAATGGTCCCAACAGGGCACATCTTAATTTGAAGATCTGATGGCAGGAAGTGCTGATATTTGACTGGCGACAGACATTCCGAGGAAAGGTACGTGCAGACATCACTTTTATGGCCCACGTTCTCTCAGCAGTCAGATATCCCACATACCTAGCAGTGACTAGAAGCTTTTGTGTACTGGCTGGACGTTCTAGTGCCTAGTAGTGGATAACCCAAGGGTTTGGAATACTGCAACATGAGAATAGGACATCACCCACAGAGTGGCTCTTGGTTATGTGAAAGACACCAAATAGAAAACCTCTTCCATTTGGATATGTAGGATTTCCTAGTACTGGGTTTTACCTCCTGCAGAACCTTAAGCACATTCTCAGAAAAAAAGATGCAAGGAATCAATTTTATCACCCGCAGTCAGCTGAAGAGTGGACTGGTGGGGAGGGATTAGATATCCCTTGTCTTGGGCAAGTAGCTCCACCCTGTGAGGTAATTTGTGACTGCCCCTGCCTAAAAGCAGAAGAGGGAACCAATACTGTCTTTGCTAAAAGGAAACCACAAGCAAGATTTTGGGTTTGTGCTGTTGAATCTTGAACAGAACTTTTGGAATGAGATGAAGGCAGAGAATGCATATATAAACATCCACTTTCCAAACCAGAAGACTTGGGACTTAACTGAGGAAGCTGACTGTTCAGAGGGAAGGCAATAATATCTATTTTTGGAGTACCCTCACTTGTGGGCAAGGTCCAGAAACACATCCCTGTGAAGCATCCATTCATGGGACTGAATGAAGGACCTGCTGAGTGTTTGCCAGTTTTTACCGGAGAGAATATAAACTGCCTAACGAGTCGCATGATACTGAACTGCAAGCTCCCATACCTTGACAGTAAGTCTGCAGAGAAGGTAAGATTTTTGACTCCCTCCTCCCATTTGTTTACACACCAAAGGACAGTGGTGCTGCCTGTAAACACTGAGGGGGCCTGGAGAGAAGAGGATAAAAGGCTTGATGGGCCACTAAGGACCACTCAGCTCTGATGTTGAACTGCTCCTTTGTTCCCCAACCTACATCTGAGACATCTGTGGACAGTTCCAGAGATGGAAGAGGGGGGTGAAAAGGAATGCCTGGGTTCACAGACGACTGCTGAATCCACCACTGAAGCTCATTCTTTGGACAGGAAAGAGGAGGAACTACAAATTCTAGGGATGCATATCTTGCTGCCAGACTGATTTCAGGAAACACTGAAGTCTTATGTGGAGCTTGGCTAAAGGCAACACAGGGATGGTGGATGCCATAAATCCCAGAAGTTTCAAACTCTCTGGCTGCGACAAAGGTCAAAGGAATAAAAGATTTTTAAGGCAGGCAAGGAGAGTCATGGCCTTTGGCAGAGGCAGGGATGCCAGTATATGTACCATCAATCCTGATCCTAGGAAGACGATCCTGAGGTGTTAGAAATGACGTTTTGAAGTTGCACGCCAAACTTTGAGTGTAATGGCAAAATGAAGGTTCTGCAGTAAGATCTCTGGAGAGGATGCCTGAAACAGGAGGGATCCTCCACCTAAGGCGACTAGAACATCTGGCTCCTCTACAAAAGCTTAGCCTGGCTGCTGTATAGTGCATGGGACGTCACATGTAAGTACCATAAACAGTGGGCCATAAATATGACATCTGCTTGCACTGACCTTAGAAGTGAATGCCCCTGCAACATGGAACAGGAGGATATCTAGGGTTATGGTAAGATTTTACAAAACTATTCTATTGGCCAGGTAAGGAAAAACTTGGATGCCTTGAAGCCTGCAAAAAGCAATCACAGGATATAGCCGTTCAGTGAATACTCTTGGGGCAGCAGAAAGCCTAAAGGGCAAGAGAGAGAACTGAAAATACCAAGAAGCAGATGAATGTAAAAATCTCCTGTAAAGGAGATGAATAGGTATGTAAAAGGCAGGCATCCTTTAAATCCAGAAAGGCCACAAGCCTGAGGAAGAGGTAAAGAGAACAAAGTCTGTATATATGGTATGCAAAAAATAATCTTTTGGAAAGTGTTTATAGATAACAGATCTAGAATGGGTCTCCAAGAACCCTCGTTTCTGGGAGCCAAAAACATTCTTGAATAAAATCCTTTCCTCCTCTGATCCTGCGGAATCTGAATAGTTTATTGATGCAACTTAGGGGACAAACGTTACTGTTCCTGAGGTGGTTGAGGGATGCCCATGAAAGGAGGAAGGGATTTCCAAACCATAAAGTATCCTTTTTTTGAATTAAAGGACCTAGGAGTCTTTGGCAATGCTTTACCACACTGAAAGACTAAGTGAGAGAGGGATGAGGCTGAGAAAAGCAAGTCAGACACTACCTGGTTTGTCAGGAAAGGGCTGCTTCGGTGCAGAAGCAGAGTAGTCCTAGGTGGAGGTGGCGTCAGTTCTCTTACTTTCAGGGGGGACAAGACTTAAAAGTGGGCTTGGAAGGGTAATTCCTTTGAAACTTAGGCACAGGTGACACCCAAGAGATGTTTCAAGTCCTGTAACTCCTTGCCTTTCTCCTGCAAAGACTAACAAAGCAGCAGCACCAAACAAGCCACTAGTGTCTACAGCAGCATCCAATTTAGCTTTTGTCATCTGGTAGAGGCTGAAGCCTTAGTCAGAAATACTTCTGCAACCCAGATCCTGAAGAAGCAGCCTCAGATGATGCAGCTGCACTTAATTCCACCCTCACCAGAATTTCAGGACCCCGCCCCAGGCCCTTCAGCTATAAGTCTTGGTTCCCATGACCATTCAAAGAGGATGTCTGCAATGCCTCAGAGGACGTGCATTGGATCTACGGCAGCCTCCAAAGAGGTCCCAGCTGAAGAATCCAACCCCAGAACCGGGTGAAAATAGTTGTGTAAAATCTCACCATAACCATTGATGTCCTCTTTCATGTTGCAGTATTCAATGGTGTGGGATTTTCCGCCACAGGCGATCCGACGTTGGCTCCTATACAAAAGCTTTCACCTGGATGCTGTAGGTACGTGGGATGTCACATGCAATGCCATAAACCAGAGACCTTAAATGTGACATCTGCATGCACAGACCTCAGAATTTGAATCTTAGAGGAGTGGCCTGTCAGAACAAGATGCCAACAAAAGGAACAAATGCCACTGTAAGACTGAACGGATAAACCCTTGGGAGTGGAAGCAGTGGCCAGAGGCCAGACCCTGCAGTAAGAGAATAGGGGGTATGGATGGTGGGAAGGAATACTGCAACATGGAAGAGAAAGACATCTACGGTTATAAGATTTTACTTAACTATTCTATGTCCTCCTATTCCAATGTTGCAGTATTCATGGGTGTGGGAGAGTACCACAGCTTAAGAGTAATGGGAGGAGGCAGAGTTAGAGGATTTCAGGAATCTTTGCAGGATGGCGCTAGCAAAGCCTGCCCTGGTGACTTGGTCTAATTTGTAGTGTTTGGTGAAGGTATGAACCCCAGACCAGGTAGCTGCTTCCAGGATGGAACCGGTGTCCAGGTCTTTGGGAAAGGCCTTAGAGGTAGCCATGGCCCTGGTCGAGTGAGCTCTTACACCACGAGGTAAGACTTTGCCATGGTGAACAAAAAAGAATAGATTTCCTGATCCAATAGGAAATGGTTTGTTTGGAGACTGCCTTGCCCAGAACCCAGGGGTGAAAGGACAAAGGACTTGGTCTCGTCTAAGTAGCATCTTAACTGTCTATGTCTAGGGAATGAAGAATCCTCTGTGTTGTTGGTTGGGTTTGGAAAGTGGATGGACTGGTTTAAGGATAGTTCATTTACCACTCTGGGCATAAAGGAAGGATTTGTGCACAAGGTAACTGTCATTATGGAAGGTGGTGTAAGGAGAGCAGGCCATGAGGGCCTGTAGTTCTGACACTCTTCTAGCAGGAGAAATGGCCACTAAAAGACTGGTTTCAAGTGCACATTTGTAAGTTGGCAGAACTAGCCAGGTCAAAGGAGGTAAGGTGAGCTTTTCTAACAAAAAGTTGAGGTCCCAGGGAGGAGGGGTGGGTTTTCTTGGTTGTCTAATATGTAGGACCCCTCTAAGGAACAGTTCAATGCCCAGCCTGGAAAGCAGGGTGGTTTTAAGGGTAAGCAGGCTGAAATGGCTGAAAGGTGGACTTTCACAGAGGAGTAGGACTAGGGAGGGGTCGACCTGCATTGGGTTCCTGTCCTTAAGAAGGAACAATTTAGAGAATCTTTCACATTTAGCTAGGTATGTCTTTCTCTTAGCTAAGTTTCATAGCCTTCCTCAGGATTGAGAGCATGTCCTCAGAGTAGAGCTATCTGTAAGGGATTAAAAGTTGATCACCCAAAGTGTTAAGTTTAGCATTTGCAGCGGAGGGTGAATAAGAGATCCCTTTTGCTGAAAATAAGTCCACCTTGTGGGGTAACTTGTGGTGACTGCCCTTGGCTAGTGTTGCCTTGGCCAGTAGGGAGTTACCAGCAAGATTTTTGGTTGGTCCTTGATTTTCAGAGGGACCTTTTGTATTAGTGGAAAGGGGAGAATGCATAAAGGAGCACCCCTTCCAAGGAAAGCTAAAGGCATTCACTCTTCAGGCTGATTGTGCTTCCTGTTGCAGAATTTGCTTAGTTGCCTGTTCTGGGGAGAGGTAACCATCCACTTGTGTCCCACTGGTGGACTGTGTCTAGAAAGGTTTCCCTGTTTACCATCCATTCATGAAGGTGAGAGGATATTCTGCTGAGCAAATCTGATTTGTTTTCCTGAGAGAAGATGTAAGAGGCATGCAGAAAAAGATTGGGTTGGGTGGCTAGCTCCCAATTCTGTACGGTTATCCGGCATAAGAGATTGGCTTTTGTCCCTACTTGTTTGTTCAGGTACCACAGGACTGTGGTGTCTGTACGAATGTGAAGGCGGCCTGGTTGAAGAATGTGTAGAAAGGCCTGAAGGGCCAGCAAGACTGCAGTCATTTCCCTGACGTTTGTGTGTTGTTTTTGAAGGGCAGGGTTCCAAGGTGCTTGAACCCTGAAATCCGTCAGAGTTGCCCCCCACACCAAGTCTGATGCATCTGTGCACATGAATTGCATAGGGGGAAGAAGTTGCAGTAGGGGAATGCCTTGGTTGAGGAGGATACGCTGGAT
Source organism: Protopterus annectens (assembly GCF_019279795.1). Classification (NCBI taxonomy): domain Eukaryota; kingdom Metazoa; phylum Chordata; order Ceratodontiformes; family Protopteridae; genus Protopterus; species Protopterus annectens. The sequence continues at coordinate 332,836,584 of NC_056751.1, read as the reverse complement.
CCACCACCTCAATTCTGACTTTTGGCATGGCAGAAGGGGGATACAGCTTGTCTAGAGAGTGTCGGTGCTGGGAACATACATTCTTTAAGTAGCACTGAAATTTTATCATGTGCATCCTGACTAAAGGGAGCATGGGGATCGTGGCTGCCATGAGCCCCAGCTAGTAGGAATTCAAAAAATATATACGATAGCAGGATAAAGGTTGGCAAGACAAAAATAAGAATAAAATAAGTGAAGAAATACCAAACCAACAGGCTAAAATCCAGAGGGAGGGAGGGTAACCTGGACTGCAGCAGTGTGAACACTCGAACATCTACATTTATAGTAGGTACAAAACTGTAATATGTTCATCGTGTTACACTACTGCAGTCTTCACACTTGGGTTGAATCCCAAAGCTAAGGATGGGTGGTGGAGTTAAACAGGGTTTGGAGAAGCTAGAAGGCCCTGCAGAACTGCAGTGGCAAAGACAGCTAGTATAGAGGTAAGTGATGGTGTTTGGTGAAGGTGTGCACTGAACTCCAAGTTGCAGCTTCCAAAATATCCTTGGTTGGTACCCCCTGAGAAAGGCTGTTGATATAGCTGTAGCCCTGGTGGAGTAGGACCTAATGCTAGCAGGTACCGGTTTCCCATGATGTGTGTAGCAGAAACGTATACAATGTCCTATCAATTTTGAAATGGTCTGTTTTGAGATGGCTTTTCCTTGTGATCCTGCAGCATAGGATACAAAGCTGGTCAGATTTTCTGAAAGCCTTAGTTTTATCCAAGTAGTAACGTAATTGCCTGTGAATGTCCAAAGAGTGCAGGAGTCTTTCTCCTTTGTTCTGGGGGTTTGGGAAAAAGGTGGGTAAATGAATGGTTTTGGTTTAGGGCTACACTGGAAATCACCTTTGGCATAAAGGAAGGCTTAAGCTTGTAGAGCGACCCTGTCTCGATGAAAAATGAAGAAAGGCTCCACTGCCATTAAGGCCTGTAGCTCAGACTTCTAGCTGATGTTATTGCTAGCAGCAGGGCAGTTTTCCATGACAGAAACTTTAAAACAGCTGAAATAGCTGGTTCAAAGGGCGGCAGTGTAAGCTTTTCCAGAACAAAGTTGAGATCTCAAGTTGGTGTTGGTGCTCTCCTGGGCGGTCTTATGTTCTTAGCCCCTCTGAGGTACTGTCTTAGGAGTGGATGTGAAAATAAAGGAGGATCCGTGTTGTAGTGAGCTGAAATCGCTGAGGCGTGGATCTTAATAGATGAAAAAGAAAATCCTTTGTGCAACATCTAAGTTATATATTGTAGAATCTGAGGAATGTTTGGAACTAGGGGATTTTGGCCTTTAGCCAGGTTCCAGGCACAAAATCTCTTCCATTTGTCTGAATAGGCTTTCCTGGTGCTGGGCCTCCCGGCCCCCCAAATGACATGCATAACAGCTTTAGATATAGGTGTTGGTTGGTTGTTTAGGTAATTTGCCATGCAGCCAGATTTAAAGTCTTGAGCTGGCTGTGTAGAATCCGATTGTCTTGCTGAGTGAGTAGGTGAGGAATTTGGGGTAAAATCCATGGTGGGCCATGGGCCATGCTCCTTAGTATTGGATACCAGTGCTGACGTGGCCAGTCTGGAGCAATGAGCATCATTTGTGGTCTCTCATCTGACTTTCAGCAGCACCTTTGCTAGAAGAGGCAGTAGAGGAAAGGCATACACTGTTAATGTTTTCCAACTGAATGAGAGGGTGTCCACTTTCCAAGCTAGTGGGTGGAATGTCCATGTGCAAAATTTTTGAAGTTGGTAGTTTTGGGGGTTGGCAAACAGATCTATGTCTGGGCGTCCCCATTTTTGAGTTATCATTGCAAACACTTGTGGATCTAGTTTCCACTCATGGGGATCCATGATGTTTCTGCTTAGGTAGTCTGCCAATGTTTTTCTTTCCTGGCAGGAATTGTGCTTGTAGTTGAACTTGCTAAGTCAGTGCTGTGTTCCACAAAGTCATTGCTTGCCTGCATAAGGGGTAGAAGTGTGTGCCCCCTTGCTTATGTACCACATTACTGTGGTATTGTCTGTCTTTATTAGGAGTTGTCCTGGATGTAAGAGGTCCTTGAAAGCTGTTAGGGCATTCTGTACAGCTAGCATTTCTTTTTGATATGCAGATGCCTTTGATCTGTAGCCCATTTTCCCTGAATGCACTGTCCTGCCACGTGTGCTCCCCAGGCATAATCAGATGCATCTGTTATAGTTTGCCTGGCTGTGGGTAAGGTAAAAGGCTAACCCTTGAGGTGACATGCCTGTGCCCACCACAGAAACTCCTGTTGAAGGCAGGGTATGAGTGGTATCATTGTTTCCAAGCTGTGGTTGTGCTGAGTCCATACGCTTTTCAGGTACCATTGTAATTTCCTCTCATGCAGTTTTGCAAATGGTATTAGGAGTATGCAAGATGCCATGAGTCCCAAGGCCTGCAGAATTGTTCTTGCATGGAGTTGGGTCTTTGTTGCCATCATTTTGAAGTATTGAGTCAGCTGTTGTTGCTTGCCTGGCGTGAGATAAGCCATCTGGGCCGTTGTATTCAAGCTGGCACCCAAGAATATTATGTTCTGTGAAGGCACTAGTTTTGATTTGTTTACTGTGTACCCTAGGCAACTTAAAAGGTGTTTGACAAATGCCAGATGCTGTAAAAGAATGTCCTTGCTTTCTGCTTGAATAAGGCAGTAATCCAGGTATGGGTATATTTGAATTCCTCTGTCTGCAGTATGCAATTACTGGTGCCAGGCATTTTGTGAAGACCCTGGGCGCAGTAGATAAGCCAAAGGGCAGTGCAGAGAATTGATGATGAGTTGAACCTGCAATAAAACGGAGGTATCTTCTGCAATTTTGTCTGATAGGGACATGCAGGTATGCCTCCTTGAGATCCAACGTTACTAGCCAAGCCTTCTTGCCCAGCATGGGAAGAAGCAGTAGTGTTAGCATCTTGAATTTGGGTACTTGCAGGTAAGTGTTTAGAATTGAAAGGTCCAGGCTTTGTCCTTTCTGGGGAATTGAAAGAGTCTTGAGTAAAATCCTTGTCCTTGCTCCTGTGTAGGTACCAGTTGAATGGCTCATGTCCACGAGAGCTGTAATTTGTTTTTGTGCCTCTACCCATTGATTTGGTGGCAGGTTTGGAATTCCTTTTATCCTTGGCAAGGTGTGAAAGTGGAATCTGTATCCTTGTTTGTCTTTTGTGATGATGTGCCAGTTGTCTGCAAAAAGAGCTAATTTTCCTCCCAAGGGAGTTGCCAAGAGAGATTTGCTTGGCAGTTTGACGGTTAAGTCATTGTGTTTGTCTTCTGTTAGCTTGGGGCCTGTCTTCTCCTCCTTTCTGGGTAGCGGCACCCCAGTGGTGAGGTTTGTAAGGGCCTTGTGGCTGACCTCTGCCCCTTGGGCGTCCGTATTTGCCCCTCTGTGGTCTGTCAAGCTGGAAAGGACCAGTTTTTTGTTGGCCAATTTCTGCTGAAACGAGGGGGTTGAGCCTGTAAAAAATCCTTGACCGTCTGCATAGATTTTGCCTTATCCTCCATTTTCTTTAAAACCTCTTCTGCTTTTAGGCCAAATAAAACATCCTGCTGTAAAGGTGCATCCAATAACTTTGCTTTAACATGATCAGGCAGGGTTTGTTCTTTTAACTAAGCATGTCTACGTATGACAGACCCAGTCACTGCTGCTCTACAGGAAGCTTCCAATGAATCAAATCCAGATTGTAAAGTATGTTTGCCCACCTGTTCTGCTGCATGCAACAAATCCTGCATTTCCTTGAAATCAGGCTGCTCTGAATGTGTGTTCATTTTTTGTTTTAATTGAGACATCCGGAATTGCTGATATTTAAGCATGTGAAACTGGCAATTTAAGGCCCTCATAGCACGAGTAGCTGAGGTGTATACTTTCTTTCCCCATCTATCTAGTGCCCTGGAATCCCTTTCAGAGGGTACAGGATTTTTAGCAATAGAGGCATTAACCCCTTTGGGACTCTGGGAAATGGTTTCTGGGTCAGCAACAGGGCTTTTATATAGGAATTTGTGAGAGTCAGGGACTCTGTAGTATCTGTCTGGTTTGGCTGGAGCAGGAGGTAGAGAGTCTGGGTTAAGGCTAGATTCTAAGTAAACATCATTCACAATGTCCAACACTGGAGGGATAGCAAGTGGTCTGTGCTGAGGTAGTAAAAGGAACTCTCTGAGCCTTTTCTTGGAATCAGAGTAATCCTGGCCTTCCCAGTGGAAATGTTCCCTCATGGTATGTAAAGTTTCCCCAAAGGAGTAGTCTTCTGGGGGAGATGCTGAGGGAATAGACTCTTCAGCATCAGAATTTTCATAAGGGGGAAAAGAGTATTCCTGTTCCTCAGAAGAATCTGAGGAAATTGAAACCTGGTTAGAGGAAGCATAATCCTCCTCTTGTCTTGGCCTTTTATCAGGAGGTGGATGGGAACCCCTGATTATGGTGATTAAATCTTCAGCCATCTTAAGCATCTGTTTCTTAGGCATGGGGCCTTGTACTGGAGACTGTAGTCTTGTTTTTAAAGGAGTTTTTCGCTTAGCATAAGATTTAATGGTGAGTGTAGTCGGTCTGAAGACACCTTCTGCAACTGAAGGCGTTTCTACTGCACTGGAATCTCCTTCTGCTCTGGAGTCGGAAGGGCCTAAAGAAGGCTGCGGCCTAGTACTCTCCGCTTGGGAATCAGAAGCCGTCTGGGGTTCTAAATCAGCAGTCGTCAGGGGCTGTGTGGGCACCTCACTGAAAACCGGAGAACTGGCGACTGGCCCAGCAGAGGCCTCGGAGTCTGGTTTGGGTCTAGGCTGCCTGTCCTTATCCTTGCGTTTTTTATGCATGCCGGTCGTCGGTTGCTCCGATGGCATGGTATAATTAAATTTCCTACCAAAGAAATGTCGTGCGAAATCAAACAGACGTTTAACAGTTTATTAAACCTAGCACAAAACCGACAACCTGTGACGTCGTGGTCTGGGCCTAGGCAAGGAATACAATAAGAATGAAAGTCCTTATGAGGTATTTGCTTCCCACAAGAAATGCAATTGTTAACATTTTCTGACATCGGACTGAGGCAAGAAAAGGTTTCCCAATAGGGTACTTAGCTTTATTAAAGACTTTGGTCTGAAATTCGATTTGAAAATCTCAGGAGTCGGCCGACCGGCACTTACGAACTGCTTCTGCTTCGGGCACCGCGCGGCAAGAAAGACTGGAGAAAATGGCGTTGGATGCCTCTTGTATACCCCTGGCGCACTGACGTCAGAGAAGAAGCGACAGCAACAGACATCAGACCAAGACTTTGGAACTCTGGCTGACTGCGGGAACGCCTGACGGCAGGATAACCCAAGTGTGATGACTGCAGCAGTGTAACACGATGATCATACCTGCGACATACTGTGTTACCTCAGGTAGTAAATGGCTTTTGTATACTGGCCAGACTTCGGGCCGTCCAAGTTGGGAATCACTTACATTAAGAATACTGCAACAGTACAACAGGACATCTATATATACTGTAACGGAAGAAAACCAGCTTATTAAAAATGTATATTCATTTCAGTTTATTAATGATGCTATATGATTGTTAAAGCAAATAAAATTTGTCTGCAGGGCTGGAAAAAATACATCTTCATAAGCCACAGTACTACCGTTCATTTCAAACTGCATTCTTTTAGTATACAATAAGAGAATAGTATGTGTTGCATGAAGTGAGGCATGTAGTTATTACAAAAAGGAATTTGTTAGCCTGACTCCTGCAGGCTAGGAGTGCATTGTTGCTATGGCAGGTTTGAAACATCCAAGGTCAAAAACAGGACCCCTTGGAAGCAGGTGAATCATGTACAGGAAGGTGCTCATGTGAAGTCTGAGGTGAAAGTCACGAGGGGAGGACATTTGCAAAGTTTTCTATAGGACAGTCATTGCAGCGTAATGAAAGTGCATGACTAGGTTTGGTAAGAAAAATGTATAAAAAAATGTTGTTTGTCCTTATTCAGAGAGACTATTTTGACATCTGCTATGAAGACAGTCTTCCAGCGCTGTAAAAATAAAATTTCTGTTTGCACATCCTGAAGTGTTGTTCTTGACTAAAGACATAAAAGGTAAATTCTTAACACTATGTATCTGAACATCTCTGTGCATACATACACATACCCATACTTGTATGTATATATAGACATGCATTACACGCTTACAAAAAGTACTCTGCCTATTATGCCTTTAACTGGAAATATTTTTCAGCTCCTACAAAGTAAACTAGGAAGAGGTATTGTACTAAAAACTCTGTGGTGTCATGTTAACTACATAACTGCCACATTATATTCAGTCTACCTAATCAGACTTGTAGGTCAGAATCCCAAGCCACTTGTACCCTCAAGCACCATTCATGACATTAGACCCTTGAGGACAGAAGCTTCAAAGACACCAGTCCTGGAAATGGAATCCAATTTGTGGTGTTTTAATGAATGCGTACATGGATGACCAAGTGGTGTCTGCACAAATATTACCTGTTGAACACCTGAAGAAAGCTGTGGAAGCAGCCCTTGTAGTGTGCCTTGACTCTGCCCAGCAATGGCCAGTTGTGGGAAGAACATATATGTAATACACGCAGTCTGAAAGCCATCTAGAGAGCAACTTTGGAAACTTTACAACCTAACTTATAGGTTGTGAATAAACTAAAGGCTGCAAATCACTCTGGAAGAGTCTGCTACTATGAAGATAAAATCAACAACTGCCCATGTATGTCAAGGGCATTAAGAATGCACTCTCCCTTGTTAGAACGCTTGGGGAAAACTGATAACTGAATGTGCTGCATCAAAGCAGCCTCAAATCCTCTTACAAGGACAGATTTGCATGAAGGGAGATGCTCTCTTTATGTAAGAGCAATTACAGCACTGAGTGCAGAAGCCGAAACCCTTCAAGCAGAGGTTATGGCTACCAGGAATAAAGGTTTTCAAGACAGGAATTTTGGGATAGCCGCAGAAGCTGGTTCAGACTGAGGTGGTCAGCGCATCCAAAATAAAATGCAAATCCTAAGAAAGAACCAGTTCACTGACTGGAGGACTAAAGAGGAAAACATTTAGAAAGGCTTTGCAAAGCTTGGGTGAGGCAGTTTGGTCTTGCTGTCCTGTGTGAAAATTAGAGAATGCTGTCAACTGCACTATAATGGCAGAGAAGTTAGAGCATGTCAAGTATGTACACTAGGAGCTTAAGAACCTCTGGAATAGGAGCTTTAAAGGGATCAATGCCTTGGGAAGAAGCCCAAATAAGAAAAAATTTCCATTTTCTGTGACAGTACAAGATTTTCATCTTTCTGGAGAGCAGTCCAATTCCTAACCACACTGGAAGAAATGCCTGCATTATTGGTCAGCATTGGAATTGGAGAAGCTAAGAGATAGTTTGAGACTGATAACTGGGGGAGGCTTCCAGGAGTGAGAAAGCAGATCATGCACTAGATCCAATACCTGGGGGGGGGGGGGAGCAAAGGACCAAATATATGGGTAATTTTTTTTTTTAATTATAAAATTGGTAGAACAGGCTTGCACTGGCCCAAATTTTATGATGGGTAACGAAACTCAAATATCGATTATCTTACTACTTCAAGCCTCAATTACTGCCAGAAAACCAAATTAAGTGGAACAGAACAAAAATGTGAGGAAAAATCTGGAGTCGAGAGGTATGACAAGGAGTACAAAATGGTTCTGCCATGTTTGTTGATAATCAAACTATCGTGTCTGTCTGGACATGGATTAACCCCCACAGGAAGGCAGCTAGAACTGTGCATATCAAGCCAGTGATATGAATTTTTTCAGTGTCAGGTTACATAAATCTTGAACCATCCTCTTTTTTGTAACACCCCCACCCCCTTTACCCCAATAAGGAAGTAGCAGTGATTAGGATGGAGAAAAGTACAGTTGTGTACACCTACCATAAATGTAGATGTTAGAGTGTCTTCACTGTTGCAGTCATAACTGTTGGGTGTTCCTGCCGGCAGGCAGCCCGAGGTCGGCCAGAATCCCAAAGTCTGGGTCCGGCGTCGGCTGTACCAGCAAGTACCTGACGTCAGAACGCAGAGGTATAAAGCTGACAGCCGACGCCATCTTCTCCAGTCTTTCTTGTCCCAGATGTCAGAAGTCCCCCAAATTAACCAAAAAAGGTGTCCAAAAAGGTAACACAAATACACCACAAAAGAAGAGGAAGATAAGAGGGGATAGGTGGGAGGGAAACACCGACTGCAACAGTGAAGACACTCGAACATCTACATTTATGGTAGGTGTACACAACTGTACTATGTTCTTCGTGTTTCACGGTTGCAGTCATAACTGTAGGGTGGAATCCCAAAGCTGTGATAAGAGAGGAGGTTATGTAGAAGAAGGGGCAGCGGAAGGCCCTGCAAAACAGCAGAGGCAAAACCTGCCCTAGACTTAGAATACAAAGGGAGAATAAAGTGCTTAGAAAAAGTATGCACTGAACTCCAAGTGGCAGCCTCCAAAATGTACCTTGGTAGGAACTCCTCTGAGAAAAGCAGCTGAAGTGGCAGCTGCTCTAGTAGAGTGACTTCTAACAGTACCAGGAATCTGCTTCCCAAAGTGAGAGTAACAAAACCTTATCCCATGGGCAATCCATTTGGAAACAGTTTGTTTAGAGATGGCCTTGCCTAGAGAACTGGAGGCATAAGAGATAAGCAACTGATCAGATTTTCTGAAATCTTTAGTTCTGTCCAGATAGAACCGTAGCTGTCTATGTACGTCCAATGAATGCAAAATCCTTTCCCCTTTGTTTTGAGGGTTTGGAAAGAAAGTAGGAAGGTGTATAGTCTGATTTAAAGCCACTTTAGAAATCACCTTAGGCATAAATGTGAGATTGGTCCTCAAGGCAACTCTGTCTTGGTGGAAAATAAGGTATGGTTCCACAGCCATGAGAGCTTGCAACTCTGATACCCTTCTGGCAGAAGTCAAAGCTAATAAAATAGCTGTCTTCCAGGATAAGAACTTGATGTCCGAAGCAGCAGCAGGCTCGAAGGGAGGTAAAGTAAGTTTTTCCAAAACATAATTAAGATCCCAAGCAGGAACAGGAGGAGTTCTAGGAGGTCTTAAATTCTTAGCCCCTCTCAAGAATTGTCTCACCAACTGGTAAGAGAAAATGGGGGGGATCAGTGTTGCAATGAGCCGAGATAGCAGAAGCACGGATTTTAATGGAAGAAAAGGAAAGGCCTTTAAGCAAAAGGTCAGAGAGGTAAAGTAAAATGGAAGAAATGTCAGGTAAAAGAGGATCAGAACCTCGATCCCGCATCCAAATACAAAATCTTTTCCATTTAGAAGCATAGGACATTCTAGTGCTAGGACGCCTAGCTTCTAAGAGAACATCCAAAACTTGTTTGGGTAAAGCAGAAGGAATCAAAGGCCCTTGTAGAGCCAGGCTGCCAAGCAAAGTGTCTTGATTTGAGAGTGTAGCATCTGACCCTGATGTTGGGACAGAAGAGAAGGAAACAGAGGCAGAATCCATGGAGGTTCCAAGAACAGGTGTCTTAAAGTTGGATACCAAAACTGTCGAGGCCAATTTGGATCAAAATGAGAAACCTGGGTTTGTCCTGTTTTTCAGTAGTACCCGAGGCAGAAGAGGAGGGAAGGCGTAACCCGAAAGATTCCTCCAGCTGAAAGACAGGGCATCCACTTTCCAAGCTGTTTTGTGGAAGGACCTGGTGCAAAAGAGAGGAAGCTGATGATTGAGATGGGATGCAAACAGATCTATCCGAGGACAACCCCAAACTGCCGTAATCTTGCTGAATAAGTTGGGGTCTAGCATCCATTCGTGAGGATCCAAAAGATTTCTGCTTAGGCTGTCTGCCAAGAGATTCTGTTTTCCTGGAATGAATTGAGCTTGAAGATGCAGATTCAGATTTAGAGCTGTGTCCCATAAACTCATGGCTAGTCTGCAAAGGGGGTATGAGTGAGAGCCTCCCTGTTTGTTTATATACCACATGACTGTGGTACTGTCTGTGCGAATCAGAAGATGTCCTGGTTGCAAAAGATTCTGGAAGGCTAGAAGAGCATTTTGGACTGCCAACATTTCCTTCAAGTTGATGTGCCAGGGGAGATGCTTCTTTGTCCAATAACCCTGCTGGCAATTGTTTAGATAATGAGCTCCCCCAAGCATAATCCGAGGCGTCTGTGGTTATGATCTGAACAGGATGAGGTAGACGAAAGGGATTCCATTTGTTTAAAGCACAAGCCCTGGACCACCAAAGGAACTCTTTTTGGAGGCAGGGAAGCAGAGGTATCATTGTTTCCAGGCTGTGGTAATGCTGAGACCATACACTCTTTAGGTACCATTGAAGTTTTCTCATATGAAGCCTTGCATTTGGAATCAACAGGATGCAAGAAGCCATGTAGCCCAAAGCCTGCAGGAATTTCCTTGCAGTGAGCTGAGTTAAAGAAGCCAAGGTCTTGAAAATTGATGCCAGCTGTACTTGTTTTTCTGGAGTAAGGAAGGCCCTTTGTAAGCTTGTGTTTAGAAGAGCCCCAAAAAAGATCATTTGTTGAGAGGGGACCAAATGTGACTTTATGTTCACTGAAAATCCCAGTAGTAGGAGAAGACGCTGAACAAATTGCAGATGTTGAAGTAAAAGATCCTTGCTGTCCGCCTGAATAAGGCAGTCGTCCAGGTAGGGGTAAATCTGAATTCCTTGGAGTCTGCAATAAGCTACTACTGAAGCCAGACACTTGGTAAAGACTCTGGGCGCAGTAGATAAGCCAAAGGGCAGTACAGAGAATTGAAAGCGTCTCGAATCTGCCTTGAATCTGAGGTATTTTCTGCGTTCCTGTCTGATGTGAATGTGTAAATAGGCTTCCTAAGTCCAATGTCACCATCCAAGCATCCTGGGAGAGCACGGGAAGAAGATGTTGCAGAGTAAGCATCTTGAATTTTGGAATTTCCAGGAAGGTATTTAACACGGAGAGGTCCAGATTAGATCTCCATGAGTTTTGTTTCCTTGGGACCAGAAATAGTCTGGAGTAAAAACCTTTTCCCATCTCTGGAAGTGGAACAGGTTCTATGGCTTTCATGACCAATAAAGCGTCCACTTGATTTAAGGCCTCTGACCATTTATGTTTTGTCAGATCCGGCCAACGCGAAGACCTTGGCAGAGTATGAAAGTGGAATTTGTAGCCTCTTAAAATCACGTCTAAAACCCATTTGTCCTGGGTAATATGAGTCCAATTTTGGTAGAAAAGAGAAAGTTTTCCTCCGAGAGGGGCTTCCAGGCAAGGAGGACCTGTAGCCCAACGGAGAGAGTCATTGAGTCTGCTTCTTTTGAGATTGAGGTCTGTCTTCTCCCCTTCTAGGTGAAGAAGCAGTCCATTGTCTGGACCTGTAAGAGGCCTGAGCCTGCCCCCGACCTCTGGAGCGTCTATATCTTCCCCTTTGAGGCCTGTCAGACGTGGGAAAGGACCAATTTTTGGAGGGCCAATGTCTAGAAAATCTAGGAGGCTGAACTTGCAAAAAGTCTTTAACAGTCTACATAGACTTTGCTTTTTCTTCCATCTTTTTAATAACCTCCTCAGCCTTGGACCCAAATAAAACATCAGGCTGAACAGGGGCATCTAACAGTTTAGCCTTAACCTGTTCAGGCAAATTCTGCTCACGAAGCCAAGAATGTCTCCTGGTAACAGTACCAGAGGCTGCAGCCCTGCAAGAAGCTTCCAAGGCATCAAAACCACAATGTAAACTATGTTTGCTAACTTGTTCAGTTGCATGCAATACATCCTGTAATTCCTTGTCCTCTGCACATGCAGGAAAGGTAGAGAGCCTTTTCTTTAGAACAGACAAAAGAAATTGCTGAAACTTGAACATGTGAAACTGGCAATTTAAAGCCCTAATAGAAAGGGTAGCAGAGGTGTAAACCTTTTTGCCCCACCTGTCCAAGGCACAGGAATGCTTTTCAGAGGGAATAGGATTTTTAGAAGAAGCGGCCTTAGCAGCCTTAGAACCCTGAGAAATGGTTTCAGGATCAGCAGAAGGGTTCTTAAATAAGAACTGATGGGAGTCAGGGACTCTGTAAAATCTATCAGGCTTAGAAGGAGCAGGTGGCAAAGAATCAGGATTTAGGTTAGCTTCAGAAAAAGCATCATCCACAATATCAAGTACAGGAGGAATAGCCAAAGGTCTGTGTTGAGGGAGAAGGAGAAATTCCCTAAGTCTCTTCTTGGAAGCAGAATAATCCTGACCTTCCCAATGAAAATGGTCCCTCATCTCATGTAAGGTTTCCCCAAAAGAGAAATCTTCAGGGGGAGAAGCAGAGGGAATAGAGTCCTCTGCATCAGAATCCTCATAAGGAGGAAAAGAATAATCCTGATCAGAGGAAGAGACAGAAGACACAGAAGCCTGATCAGAAGAATCACAAGGAATATCCTGTCTAGGCCTTTTTTCTGGAGGAGGGTGAGAACCCCTAATCATTTTAAGTAAATCTTCAGCCATCCGAAGAAATTACTTCTGGGACTTGGGAGCTGTATCCGAGGCAGCTTGTGAAGATACCCTTGGTTTAACAGGAGTCTTTGACTTTGCCTTTGTCTTTGTAGAAATAGTAATATTAGAAGGCCTGAAAACCCCCTCAGAAGCCGGTACCTGCACAGCGGTTCCGGACCCATCTGAAGGAGCGGCGTCCAAAGGTCCTGCAGCAGATAAAATACTGGGCCTAGAAGGCTCCCCATGGGAGTCCGTGTCGGCCATCGGTTCCGAAGTGGCGGACGACAGGGGCTGCAAAAGCGCCTCACTGACTACCGCCGAACCCGAAGCTGGCTCCGGCTGCAAAATATCATGTTTGGACCTCGGAGGCCTATCCTTGTCTTTGCGGTTTTTCTGAATTCCGGTTGTCGGTAAAGTATCCGACGACATCCTATAATTAAATCATCTACCGAAATAATTCAAGGCCCAATCGTACCTACGCTTGATAGTGTGAGAATTAAACCTGGCACAGAACCGACAGCAAGAAACACCGTGGTCAGGGCCTAAGCAAGGTAGACAGTAAGAGTGGAAATCTTTGAGGTATTTGTTTCCCCACACGATATACAATTAACTTTTTCTGACATTGGAGGAGCAAGAAAAAAAGTTTCCCCAACGGGGTACTTAGCTTGAGAAGAGAAGTAGAAAACTTCGGACAGACGACAATCAAAGCACGTTGTCTGAAAAACGCCAACGAATGATTTGCGAGCTGCTTTCCACCGCACAGCAAGAAAGACTGGAGAAGATGGTGTCGACTGTCAAGTTTATACCTCTGCGTTCTGATGTCAGGGTACCTGCTGGTACAGCCGACGCCAGACCCAGACTTTGGGATTCTGGCCGACCTCGGGCTGCCTGCCGGCAGGAACACCCAACAGTTATGACTGCAACAGTGAAACACGAAGAACATCTGCCTACCAGAATGGATAAAGGGAGTCCAGACACCCTTGAAAATGCTGCCTGCAGGTGTTTAACCAGATTAAAGTCGAAAGGGGAAGAGCTGAGACAAGTGTGCTGAAGTCGGTGCAGAATTCTCATACTACAATGTGCAAACTACACCATTATAGACAATATCACTGGTCAGAGTACCCGCAAGACTAGAATGGCTGTTGGGTATATTGTCTGTAGAAGATTTTCTCTCTCAAACTTCAACATTTAAATCCTGTTGGATGGAAGAGAAATTGACTTGGTAATGTCCAGCTAGCATCTAACGAAATTACCTGGGTTGGTTAGAAAAAATTTCTATAAACAATTAGTCACTTCAAGAACACAACCTGAGCAGTTAGTCTCAGGCTTGATGAAAAATTATTGTGGGAGCAGCCAGGAGCCAGACATCCAGATAAGGGAAGACAAATTCCCTGGAGACACTGAAGGGCTGCAACAACCACATGCACTTGAACATATAGGAATGCTCTGGTGTGAGAAAACTGCAGGGTTCAGAACAGAAAGACACTGGCTCCTAGATAAAAAGCAAGGATATCTCAAGGGTGCTTTTGCTACCTTAATGTGGAGGTAGTCATTCAGGTCTAAGTACATCCAGTTGTTTACCCTGAGGCAGAGCAGGACTAATTGCATCTGCAGCATTCAGAACTAGGTCTTTTTAACATACCTGTTTAAGTTGTGGTGGTTTAATATGGGTCTGAGTTTTTTTTTTTTTTTTGAACCAAAGAATCTTGAATAAAATCCTGACCCTATATGGTCTGATGGGACCTCTCTGATGAGTCTCTTGTGTAGACATGAGAGATGCACTTTTCCACGGCTTTTGCCCGATTGGGTGAGATTTTTTTATTTTTCTTGCAGGGGGTAAGGAAAAGGATGTTGACTAGTCTCCTCTGCCGCTCAGAAGCGGTAACAGGTGGTTATCTATTTGACTCACACAAGCCAGCTCATCTATTTTTGAGCCAGAGGTGTCCTAATCATTTTAGGAGGTTCTATCCTTTTCTTAGAAGTGTCTCAAACTCCACAAGGATTTCCAGAACCAGTTGTCAGGACTTCAGGAAAGATGTAAAATCCTGCGTTAACTTGAAAAATCAGGGAAGTAGAAAGGACAAAGGCACTGCCTGACAGACCAATGAGTGGCCTGTTACCAGTTTGGCCTTTGCTTTACTTCTAAAGGCTTCAGATACAGCCACACTTGCAGGCAACAGACTGATGCAGTTCTGATGATTCTCCTCACAAACAAGTACCATGTGAAAACTAGCAATCAGAAGAGGGCCTCCAAAACAAAAGGTTCTTCAGTATTATACCGCAGTCTTCATTCTGGTAAGACAAGCAAAATGCCAGTGATGTGTTAGACTGCACAGTAGTCATGCCATAGGCCTTAACAGAGAAATTCCAGGGATTAGGGGCTGCAAAATCACCTCTGTGTCCAGAACTGTTGAACTTGTCATCCAGCAGGGCATCCTCAGTCTCGTGTGGCTTGTCCCAATCGTTAGAATGGTCTTTGTAGGCTAAAGGCTCCTGGAGACACTGGCCGATCCCACAGCAGCTTGGAGCAAAGCAAACACCCCTTTTTTGCTGCAAATCACTGCAAAAACTGCTTCTAGATTATCTAGGTGAAGCTGGCCCAATGCAGACTTGTCCTTTGTCCAAGGAAAACAAATTATGTTGTAGTCTATGTGAGGAACTTTTTACATAAACGGTGTAGTTATTAACCAACAAAACACAGACTCACTGTATGGTATTAAATGATAAAATGCTCCGCAGAAAGAAAACAGAATGCTCTAAAAAAAAAGTTGAAATCTATGGGGGTACAGTACTTAGTTGGCCTGTTTCCAGAAACCAGCGGACACACTGAATACTGGGAGCATAAACAGCTAGAGAAACTGTCCAGCAAGAAATGTCTGAAGATGGTGTTGGGAGACAACCCACTGTACACCACTGGCTTTACACAATGGTAGGTCGGCGACTAGAGTTTGAGCTCTGGGAGTTAGTAGAGCCAGTTGAGCTATTTGAGAGTAGGATATGCCAAAGTCAGTGCTGCAACAATGACCTATCTCCAGTACCAAACTGCCACATAGAACATGGCAGAGACTATCATAAAATACCTACTCTTGTGATGAAATGAACAGTATTTACCACTGTAGTACTGACTCTTGGGATTCTGGCCTGCAAGCCTTCCAGTCCAGCTTCCAGACACCCCCCAGCCGAACAGATCCCTTCCAAGTCAGGTATCAAGCCACTGGTGAAATTAACAGATATTAGCTAGTGCCATATTTTGATCATTCTTGCCCTGGCTCAAGGAATCTGGTTCAAGGATGCACAACCTACCCTGAAGGAAACTAACTTCAGGAGGCAAGAACACGGAGAGGACTGCTAAAACTCATCTTGCTACAGCCTGAACTACCAGTGCACAATTGCAAAGAGGAGGAAGTATTCATTTTATTAGACTATAAAGGCAAGTAACCTAAAGTTAATGTCTGGTCCAGGTTAGAGTCTGTGGCGACCTTAAAACACAGAGTTTTCAACATTCCCAGTGTAAATGAAGGGGGTGGGCTTACTTAAAGCCTCTAATGCCCACATCCTCTTCAGTGAGGTGACTGCTACTAAGAAAATTTTTGAACAGTAATCCAAGTTTTGCTACAGTTGCAATTCAAATAGTCTGGTGAGTTTTTCTAAAATGGAAACAAAAGTCCCATAGTGGATGGAGTCTTTTGAATTGTGGCCCTCTGGTGAAAATTCCTTTTAGAAAGTCCTCACCTAGGGATAGGCCAGAGATGTGAATGAAAATCTAATCAGAATTGAGACCTCCACCTTTAACAGTTTTTTTTTTTTTTTTTTTTACAAGAACCTTGGCTACTACAAAGTACTTAAAAGTTAAGGATACAAGGGCTATTGGAGGTTCCTACATAACACTAAAGAAAACAAGTACACTAAAAAGCAGGAAGTTTTAACCTGAAAGCAACAAGGGAAGAGGGGGTTAATATGGGAACACAATGGCACCACCAGGCAAGCTGTCACAGGGACTATAAGATGACTGGCCATATACACCTTCAAGAGCAGACAATTAAAAGCTTGTGCCACTCTGCAAGTGTTGGCAGAGCTATAAAGTTGCAAACAGGCCAAGAGCAAGTAGAAGCACCCACACAACACAGGCCCATATATCAGCTAAAGGACTTTAACAAAACACAAAAAAGGGCATCAACTAGGTAGCTACTTCACATCTGTATCATAGCGACATGCACAAAGCTCTTGGACAGCTACTTCAAACCCTGTAAGACAGACAACTCATGGCAAGCACACCCTGGTGGATAAACTGGGATGTTCCAATGTGCATATAAGAAATTGCATTTGTCCCGATGTGTATCCACTACTCTGATAATTTAACATGGACAGATTGTCAGCAGCCCAAATGCATCAGAACTGACTATGCTTCCCAAATTCAACTCTTCCTCCTTTCAGGGAGGGAAGTCCCTTGCTACAGAACACTTAACTGATGAAAAGCAAACTGCCAACCTAGAAAAAAGATACCAGTGTTTAGGTCAGCATTAAGGACAGCATCAGTATATACAGCTGTGAAATGTTTGCACTGTATGCAAAGGATCTTAGCAGCTTCTGGGCATGCATCTTTTAACTGCGACTACACCCCTCCCTCTTACTTCCTGATCTCCTTGGCTTATCTGCAGCCTTAAAAGCAATTCAATGTAAATGGACGCCCAGTCAGGCCTGCTATCAGTCTAAAACAAGGCTTCTCCTCAACTACTTACTTCACACCCTTTAGTCATAACATACTTGAACAAAGTCTCATCAGCTGTTCCGGAAATATTTTCAGTAAGTATTGCACTTGTGTGTCAACAAGTATGCATCTGTATATTCTACTCATACCTGTGGGTTCACACAGTGGCTGTGAAGTGTTATACTGCTGTGTACAGAGTACTGCACTTCAACTATCCTGTTCTTAGAATGCTTCACATGTAAAGAATTATACCAGTATACTCCAACAAAATGTCATTACAAATTCTAAAACGGAAAACAATTCCTTTATTCAAAGCACAAGTCATTACAAACAGGAACAAAATATACATCATAAAAGACTTGCAATCCATTGTCACGTTTTACACATTTTAGCCAAAAGTAGCCATGTTAACAAAAAAACTAAAATGTAGTTTAACAAAATGTCTTCCCCCACCCAAAGGGATTTTAAAATAAAAGGTTTTAAACAAAGACTAAAAACTCTGAATTATGCCTGGCAGCAATGAAATACATATAACCATGATTAACAGCAAGGTGATCAGCTTTACAGGTGGGCTGTAAAATAGA